>NC_142937.1:62480662-62493162 GCF_046866305.1 Octopus bimaculoides | reverse complement strand
GATGTTCAGAATTTTTCAAAAAATTTATGTTAGTTGATTTTATTGTAGTAATTGTCTTTGCTTGTTATCTTTTAGATTTTAGAGGGAGATATTTTTTTGTTTTGTTTACCAACTGCATTGGTAATCTCGCTTTATCAAAGTTTTTTTTTCTTTTTAACTCACTATATGTTATATAATGACACTTGATATCATTTATCTTTTAGTTGTCATTAGACCATAGCCATGATGGGGCACCAGCTTGAAGAATTTAGTTGAACAAATTGCCTGCAGTATTATTTTTTAAGTTTGCTACTTATTTTATCAGACTCTTTTACTGAGCAGCTAAGCTATAGAGACACAAACAAACACCAGTTTTCAAGTGGTGCCGGTGGTGGGACAACACAAAGAGATACACATATTCATATACATACAGACAGACAGACAGATAGGCAGACATGTAAGTACATGCATGAGAATACATACATGAAACAAAACAAACAAACCTGCATATACACATACAGACGTACAAAACTAACTTGTTGATGTTGAAATTCCAGCAAAGGAGCCTTGAATCAAGGTTAGAAACTGGCTCCTTCTCTATTGGCAAGAAATCTTGAAAAAAGATTGAATAATGACATACATGCATATGCGTGTGTTTCTGCCCTGGCATCTGAAACTCGGAGTTTTATCATGGCTACTGAATAATTGTCACATATTTTTACAGATATATATATATATATATAACTTTATTTTCTGATGCAACTTTATCTATCTTTCTATCTTTCTCCCCCTCTCATTCTTCCTTCAGTTGTTCATTGCCTCTCCTCTTCACTATTATTTCTCGCTCTCTTACTCCCTGTCTCGTTGCTCAGCTATGTTCAACTTCCCCCCCTTTTTTTCTCTCTCTACTATTCTCTCTCTTTACCCCTCACTGGTCACATGTGACAGGCTACTGCCCTCTTTCTTCTCTTGGCTACTGCCAAGCTAGCACAAACTTTCTTCTCCCTCCAGTTCGTCACATCACAGTGTTCAGTATACAGATATTTTTTCATGTCTGGCCTACAGCCCTTCTTGTTTATTTTCACTGTTTCGTCTTCCTGTTATGTTTTCTGTTTGCCACTATTCCTCCGCATTACAAATTTAATTTAATTTGTTTCCGCGGGAAGAACTATTCTAACCATGCGTCCTGCCCCAATTCTTCGAAACGCTTAGTTTAAAATAGGGGCAGCTGATGAAGGAAATATTCTCTATGTGGCCTGTTTGTTTCCTGTGCTTTATTTATGTTCTGTTTTTCATTTTGTCCACATTCTTTTGTGACGTCCTGTACCCAGATATGCATCTATATATACATGTAGATGTAGGTATGTACATACATGTACATATATATGCATATACTCACGTATTATTTGTATTATTATATATATATATATATATATGTATATATATATATATATATATATATATATATATATATATATATATATATATATATATATATATATATATATATATATATATATATATATATATATATATATATATATATATATATATATATATATATAGTCTGCTGATTTCTCTAATAAGAAATTTCTTACGTATCTGTATAACATGTAAATCCTTATGATTCCTATCAAAAAATGAAGCACAGGTAATGGAGAATAAATAATACCTACAAATTTCCATTTTCTTATTTTGTTTATTCAACAACTCTTCAAATGATATTTCCATAATCCTTAATTTTAATGTATATTTTGATTTACATGCAACGGTAATAATGGATACATATTGATTGTAATAATGGAATAAGCAGATGTGCTTCAAGATGAAACAACTGGTATTTACCCTAAACACCTATATAATCATATGTGTGTGTGTATAGATAGACAGATACATACATACATACATACATACATGCATACACACTGTTTTTGTCTTCCTAGTTCACATGTAAAGCTTTGGTCAGTCCAGGACTCTAGCAGAAGACATTTAACCAAGGCACCATGCAGTGGGACTGAACCTGAAATCACATGGTTGCAAAGCAAGTTCCTTAACCTCACAGCCATGGTTTTAAGATTCTTCTGAAGGGTTTTTTCCCCTCTGCCCATTGTTCATATTTATTATCAGCATCACTACAATCTCTCTATTTATATATCTACTACATATGTGGAAAATCGGTGTGTGTTTGTTTGTGGCTTTGTTAGCTAACTACTCCTACATAGTTTTATTGATTTTGATGATAATACGGCCCCTGGAAGGAACCTTTATATCTCTCTTATATAACTATTTTTTCTTTTAAGCACTCAAGGGAAATAAGTTATACCACCTACAGAATATTTTTTTTAAACACTCAAGGGAAATAATCCATTTCACTGTTTATGTTCGATTACTTTGGACCAATGATCAGCCGAGCTAATTCTGCATTCCACTACTCTGCTAAACATTATTATTGCACTTCCTTAATTTGAATCTCTTCATTCATACATTTCTATACATACATACTTTTTTGAATGCCCATTACTCCGATAATTCTGCATTTTTACAGTTACATTTTCTCCATGACAGTAGATAAATTTTTTTTCCACAACGGATTTGTAGTGGCTTCATGCAGGCATAGCATGGATTCGATCCTCGATTGCCAAATTTCACTTAACACTTCAACAGCTCTTTTCTCACGATAAAACAATAGTTTTTCTATGAATGACAGCAGGTATAACTTTCCTTGACCCTTCTAACCTCTTCTAGGCCACCAGGGGCTGGAATGGAGATAAATCTCCAATGAAATCATTTGTTCTCAACAATATGTCTATCCTTCTGGCTGTTTTTTGATAGTTATAAAAACAAGAACTCTGTAAGATAAATGCAGTTACTGACAGTGACCACCATTGAGTGTGAACACTATTAATGCACTTTCTTCTAACACTTCATTCATATATTTCTATACATATATACTACATTCATATATTACCTTTAATAAATTAGCCTTCATAAAGTTCACCTTTAAAATGCCACGACGAGTCAGAGTACAACTGGGTGCTTCTACTTCCCAAGCTGCTCTAATGCGACAATGGCGAGCTCAAGTAAGTCTCTGATTCATTATATTCCATATTTACAAAATAAAACAATTATTCTTTGTCTATTCTAATTCAATATCTAAACAGTTATACACATATTGCTGTAATTAATTTGCACATTGTATTAATAGACATTTTTTCAACATCTCCAAATAACTAAATGCTGTAACTAAATGCTGCCAATGCATGCAAGGTTTTCAATTAAATTTCATTATACTATGAATTCCCACAACTCTGATGTCAAACATACAAGTCAATTGATACTGTGCTCCACATCAATGATGCTGTTCATAACCCCGTTGAATTCCTCAATAGCCTTGCACCTTCAGGTCTACCATGAATTGCCTCTAAAGGTTGGAGCCCCAGTTATGCTTTTAAGAAACCTCGTTCCCTCCAAATTATGCAAAGGCACAAGACTTATTATCAAAATAACTGATGCAGACAGTGTTGGAAGAACAATACTGACAGGGAAAGCAAATGGTAAAGTTGTTTTCATTCTAAAGATTCCTCTGATTCCTTCTGACACACAAATTGATTTCAAAATATTACATTTCCCACTGAGATTAAGCTTTGCAATGAGCATCAACAAAGCAAAAAGGTCAGACATTGGAAGTGGTGGGCCTTAATCTTGCAGAACCTGCTTTTTCTCACGGACAGCTCTATGTTGAATGCTCTAGAGTTGGAAATCCAGAAAATTTATTCATCTATGCACCCAACGGCAAAACCCAAAATATTGTGTATCACGAAACCCTACAAGAATGAAATTTTGGAACAAAGATGCCTCTCCGTCAGACAACCTCTCTTGCCAACCTACGACAGCCTCTCTCGCCAACCAGCCTCTAAAAACTTCTCTCAACAACCTCTGACAATCTCTCTCGTCAACCTCTAACAATTTCTCTCACCAACCTCCAAAAACCTTTCTCGACAACCTCCAACAACCCCTTTAGACAACCTCCAAAAACCACTCTCACAAACCTCCGACAATCTCTCCCTCTTCTAGCTGACAGTTTTTGTATGTTTTCATGATGGAAAATACACTTTTTCTGGCAGTTATAACGAAATTGCTTTCTTATATCAGAGTAATAAGGTGTTTCAATAGAACAGTTTTACCCCCGGGAATTACCGGGTACACCAGCTAGTATATACATATATATATATATACGGAGCTGGGTGTAAGTCTGTGAATCCATTAATCATTAATTAATGAAGTTAACATTTTCGTTAACGATTTAACTTTTAAGTTTACTTTCAAAATCATTATCGGACTAATTAACTTCCATTACATTTAGCTTCTGTTAATTCAAGCCCGTTAACCCCAAGATTTTATAAAAACTAATGAACATTTAAAAGTGTCTATTGTTTCCAGATTGTCTTAGTATATATAGTATTGTAAGTGTCATTCTTTCAACCCCGGTATAACTCCACTTATTATTCTTTTCTACTTTAGGCACAAGGCTCAAAGTTATTGGGGAAGGGGCCAGTTGATTAGATTGACCCCAATATGCAACTGGTACTTAATTTATTGATCCCAAGAGGATGAAAGGCAAAGTCAACCACTGCGGAATTTGAACTCAGAATGTAAAGACAGACGAAATATTGTTAAGCATTCCACCCAGAGTGCTAATGTTTCTACCAGCTCTCTGCCTTTATAATAAAAATGCCACTTATAAATAACATATAGGACCTCGTTTGGCCCTGCCTGGATTTGAAACCAAATCCACCTGCTTGTTGCTTGCAAAGATAGTGGGAAATTTCTTTGTCCTGTTAAGAGGGAACAGTCCCCACCACCCATCTCATCTATCTTTTCCAGAAAAAAGTGCCTTGTGGTGGGTTTGGAGGTCAGATACTTTGAATGCACCTGAAAAACACAGTGAAAAAATTATTCCATACAAGGTATGAAATATTTACCAAAAGAATAAAATCTTGTACCTATTATACCTGTATTCTAATTAATTCAAATTAATGTGCCTCATCTTGAAAAGTGGTAAAATTTTTGTCGGTTGCCATCTGGGATAATTTTAGTAACAAATCAAACAGGTAAGATGCATTAAAAATTTCAACTTTAGTGTTTATCCATATTGTTATTGCTTTCACATCTATTAATTAAATTTACCTGCCCATAAAAGTCAAAGCTAAAATTACATAGCTATAAACCAGTGGTATATAAAGCACCCACTGACAAAATTTCAAATCTATGTAAAAAATTTACTAAGTTACAAGGAAATATTGTGGACACCCATCTTGAACCTGAATAATTCAAAATAACATGAACAAATAAGCATTACATTTGACAGATTAATATGAACACTATAGATGTTTTCAGGTGTTTTTTTCTTACACACACACATAACATGGCCTCGCTTGGTTGGGACTACATGTGTGCTACTTTGACATCATCATTCCATAAAATTTGTTTATGGGGAGAAAAATATTGAAAAATATCAATAGATGTGTTAATGAGAAAGAAATGAGGTTGGAGGTTTTGGGGTGTGCTAGAAACAACAGCTAGATCTCCCTTAAATCACACATTTTCCACTGAAATTATTAACAATTTTTTTAAAACTGAAAATGTTTCTCTCATGGGTTTTAAGTGCATAGTGAAAAGAAAAAAGGCCCAAATCATTTCAGACTGGGGTGATGAGGGGTTGGCAGGAGTGAAAAAGAAGTTTTCAAAATATTTTTCTTTCTTTTCCGTGAAAAGATGCCTCCCGTCATTCTGAAGATCTTGGTGAAAGACACTGGAAAAATCCTTGTCAAAATAGAGAAATTCCAAACTATGTGGGCTGTCTGATCCGAAACTCCAATTTCCAGAAACTCCTCCCCACCACCCCCTTCCAAACATTTTGCCAACAAATTTCTTTGTAATCGTAATCTACACTGTTTGAAAGGTATTTGTATAGAATGTCCTGAGAAAATACCTATTTTCCAGAAAGTCATGAGGGGGAAAATGTCAGGTTCTATGAATTTTCCAAAACTCCTCTCCCTAACCCCTCTGAAATTTTTCGAACAAATCTTTATATATACTCAATTTACAGGATATAAGTTTTGTTAAAAAGTATCCATTTTTCTGGAAGTTATGGAGCAACAAACTTGCTATTAAACTGTAGTTGTGATTTTTTTCAATGAAAGTTAACGTTAATGGATTAATGTTAACTTTTGTTACATTTTCAAAGAATTAACAATTAACAAAGTTAACTTTTCGATTAACGGTGTCCACCTCTGTATATATATGTGTGTGTGTATGTCTATGTGTGTGTATCCCACCCATGCTAGAATAGAACACAGATGTTAAATGATGATTATGATGATGATAATGTGATATATATATATAGGCATATATATGTATGTATGTATATATATATATATATATACACATACATACATACATATATATGCCTATAAAAGACACTTGTCCAAAGTGCTTCACAGTGGGGCTGAACCCAGAACCATGTGATTGGGAAGTAAGCTTCTCATATATATATATATATATATATATATATATGTATGTATGTATATATATATATATATATATATATATATATATATATGTATATATGTATATATATATATAGGCGTATATATGTATGTATGTATATATATATATATATATATATATACATACATACATACATACATACATACATATATATGCGTATAAAAGACACTTGCCCAAAGTGCTTCACAGTGGGGCTGAAGTAAGCTTCTCATATATATATATATATATATATATATATATATATATATATATATATATATATATATATATATATATATATATATATATATATATATATATATATATATACATATATATATATATATATATACATACATATGTGTGTGTATATATATATATATATATACAAATAGTA
The DNA here is from genome assembly GCF_046866305.1 of Octopus bimaculoides. Taxonomy (NCBI): domain Eukaryota; kingdom Metazoa; phylum Mollusca; class Cephalopoda; order Octopoda; family Octopodidae; genus Octopus; species Octopus bimaculoides. The sequence continues at coordinate 62,486,237 of NC_142937.1, read as the reverse complement.
AATGAGTATATGCATATATACGTACAGGTATGTGCATACCGACATCCACCTGTATGTATAGGTGCATATCTGGGTACAGGACATTGCAAACAAACGTAGACGAGAACACACGAGCCACATAGAGAACATTCTCCTTCATCAGCCACCCACGTTTTAACACCGGCGTTTCGACGAGCTTGGGCAGGACGCATCGCTAAAACGGCTCGTCCCATGGATCGCAGATTAAATTTGTATACGCAAATTAAATCTAGCCATGGAGGAATGTAGTGGCGGACAAAAAACAAGACAGGAAAACAAACAGAAAAGGCTTTACGGCCAGACGAGAAAAATTATGTGTGTATGTATGAACGCGATGAGGCACGGACCCGAGAGGGACAAAGTGGTGCGTGCGTTGCTTGGCGAAAGCCAAGGAAGGAAAGGATTATTGACCGGAAGCATGTGACCATGCCGGTGTAAAGGGAAGAGAGAGAAACAGAGGGAGGAAGTAGAAGAATAGGTGAGCAACGAGAGGAAAAGAGAAAGAGAGGAAATACGAGGGGGAAAAAGAGATACGTAGTAGTAACAGAAGAAGAACGAGAGGGGTAAAGCGAGATACGTAGTAGTACAGAGGAAGAACGAGGGGGGGGGGAAAGGAAAGAGAAAGAGATAGAGTAGCGTCGGAGGATATGAGTTTACGAAAACTACTTACATTTTGGAAGACGCTGCGTTCAATCATGTAAAAACAAATAGTAAATGAGTATATGCATATATACGTACAGGTATGTGCATACCGACATCCACCTGAATGTATAGGTGCATATCTGGGTACAGGACATTGCAAACAAACGTAGACGAGAACACACGAGCCACATAGAGAACATTCTCCTTCATCAGCCACCCACGTTTTAACACCGGCGTTTCGACGAGCTTGGGCAGGACGCATCGCTAAAACAGCTCGTCCCATGGATCGCAGATTAAATTTGTATACGCAAATTAAATCTAGCCATGGAGGAATATATATATATATAGATATATATATACATATATATATATATATATATATACATACATACATATATATATATATATATATATATATATATATATATATATACGCACACATATACATATATGTATATTTATGTATGAGTTTCTTTTTGTTGTGTTTGCCCCTCCCCCCACCATCACTTGACAACCAATGTAGGTATGGTTATGTCTCTGTAACTTAGTGGTTTGGCAAAAAGACCAATAGAATAAGTACTAGACTTACAAAGAGTAAATCCTGGGGTCGATTTCTTTGTCTAAATCCCTTTAAGGCAGTGCTTTAGCATGGCTGCAGTCAAATGACTGAAACATGTAAAAAGAAAAGATAAAGAATATATAGATGCTGGCATGGCTGTGTGGTAAGAAGCTTGCTTCCTAACCACATGGCTCTGGGTTCAGTTCCACTGCATGGCACTTTGGGCAAGTGTCTTCTATGGTTTCTATGGATGGATGCCCTTTCTAATTCCGACCACTTTACAGAATGTACAGGATGTCTTTCCACAGCAGTGGCACAAGTGTCTTTACATGACGCCGGCACAGGTGTGTGTGTGTGTGTTGTGTGTGTGTGTGTGTGTGTTGTGTGTGTCTGTGTACATATATGATGATGATGATATATATACATATATGTATGTATATATATATATTGAATACTTCTAAGTCTTACCATCTGAGACTTTGAATATGCTGAGTTGGTCCAGACAAGATCTTTCTTCTTTGCATTGTCTTTATTTCCCAAAATTTCAATAAATTGCCTTGCATGCTTTTAGATTATAATCTCTAGCAGTGGCAGATTGGATCTAAAAATATTGGTTGCCAGAAGACTAAGGGGCCCACCTGCAACTATAATGCTATCACTTAATTTTTTTTTTTTTGTTAAAAGTATTCTTTTCAACTGTCTACAAACACAGTCAGGCTGAAATAATTAATGCATTCTTCCAGGAGTGAATAAAAAATTTTCTAACTTGAGGGGATGAACCTCTTAGATACTAATATGGGCCCCCATATATGGATTCAAATGGCGCAGGTGCCCACTTGCCATCGGGCAGGCTGGCAACCTGGCCAGTCCACCACTGATTTCTAGATGTAGCTTTGTTCACTGGCAGTGCTCCTGCATGGTTGCAGCCTTTGGGCTGAAATGTATATAAAAAAATAAAAAAATAAAAGAAATAACTTCAAGAATAATCTCAGTTTTCCAACTGACTTTATCAACTACATAAGACCTTACTCTTTCTGTCATTTAGTATGCAGAACATTCACTTTGGACACTTTCACTCCACCATATTGTTTATATTCTGGTCCACACATTTCTACAGCATGTTATGTAGTAGTAGAAGAAGAAGAAGAAGAAGAAGAAGAAGAAGAAGAAGAAGAAGAAGAAGAAGAAGAAGAAGAAGAAGAAGAAGAAAGGTGGTGAGCTAGCAGAATTGTTAGCGTGCACAGACGGTATGCTTAGCGGCATTTCAGCATTTCTTCCATCTTTATATCCTGAGTTCAAGTTGCGCTGTGGTTAACTTCGCTTTCCGTCCTTTCAAGGCTGACAAAATAAGTATCAGCTGAGCACTGGGGTTGATGCAATTGACAAACCCCATCTTGTGCCAACAGAGGAAATTCCACACCTTGTGCCAACAGAGGAAAAGTTTGTTACAGGAAGAACACACAATCAACTCATTAGCAACTAGATATCTTCTGCTAACTATAAAATAAATGTTGTTAATAATTTCTAATGCCTGATTCAAATAAATTGAAGTTCAACAATATTTACATAAACAAGAAATAAACAGCAATATGACAAAAGTAATTTTTTCCACTTGCAGTAATGACAGTTGAAGTTTGCCAAACTGACAAAGATATTTGTCTTATTCCACAGTTAATGATTTGCATCTTGTCACTGACTCATGCTGTGATCTTAGGAAAGACACTTAACTTCCAGTACTCTAGTCTACCTAACTATAAGTAAATATACTAAGTATATGCTGTTCAGTGCCGAACTAGAAGCACTATATTAATGTAGCTTGTTTCATATCCATAGGATAATTGTTTCTTAAATGCTAAGCACCTTCAAAACTGAAATAAGTCGCAGGAGCTACATTCATTATCAGGTGCTGTTGTATACAGCAACACCTCTTGTTAATAGTCTTAGATAATCCAATATACATTGAAATATGTTTGAAAATGATGTCTCTACAAAATTCAGCTATTCTTACATTTGTGTACATAGTTTTGATTAATTCTCATTTGTAGGTGTGTTCCTCAGCCCAGTTTGTTTAATACATTTCATAAACACTAGGAGATATCCAGCAATTGCAAAATTGTATTTGTAAACTTCCATGAAATAAACAAAAGTCTGTATCTTAAACAACTTTGGAAGCTAATTAAATCACCAGAAATACAAGAGAGATTTTTATATTTTCTATTCACATGTATCAAGAAAATTTGTTTATTCAGTAAGTTGTTATTTGACGCTAATCAAATTACTATAGATGCATTTACATTACAATTGTTTGGTTTTACTGCACAGATGAGCAGATGGAACTAAATCAAACATCAAATCATAAATGTTCTTTTTATAAAACATTGTCTTTCTTTTTTCATAACATAAATTTGTAGATATAATTTTCTATTTCCTGTGACATCAATGCAAAGTAATAAGAGAAAAAAAAACCAAAAATTAATTTCAGAACTGTTTTCAAAGCCAAAGTTAAGAAAATACATAATACATGATAAAACAAGTTTTTTTCCTTCTACTTTACATTTATATTTTATGAAGTTTTCCAAGTTCTCTCTACTGTGGAAAGCTAATAAATTACTATCATTGTTGTAGCAATATTTCTTGTTATCATCATTCCATAACTTATATATGTTTGATATTTTGTTTCTCACCTGCTCTCTTAGACAGTTTACCTTAAAATGGTTGTTGTACCTCTCATATAATTTGTGACCACTCGTTCAACATTGATACCAGGTGGTCGAATTCAGGTTCAGCTGCATTACAGTATTTAGGTTTACCCATTTCAGTTTTGAGTTTAACTCTTACCAGAATAAACTTTGTGTTTGCTCCTTAAAGAACTAAAAAGTAGCTGTATCTTGTAGCAGCCTGACTAAGGCTGGTCACTGAAATACAATAAATCATTTTTTAATCATTATATTACAAGTATTTAGGCAGTGAACTGGCAGAAATGTCTGTCTTTATGTTCTGAGTTCAAATTCCACCGAGGTTGACTTTGCCTTTCATCCTTTCGGGGTTGATAAGTTAAGTTGCCTACTGGGGTCGATCTAATTGACTTACCACTTTTCCCAAATTTTCAGGACTTTTTTCCCCTTATTAACAATTAACACGGAAAAAATAGATAAATAGTTACCAGGGTAGCAAAAAATCACAATGGGAAGTTCTGATTCAGCACAAGTAGCTGATTTAGTCTGTATATATATATATATATATATATATATATATATATATACAAGAATAAGGGCAGAGAATCGTCAATTAATAATAGAATTAATAATTAACAATTTTGCCAAGTAGTTCAGTATGAAAAAAACCTTTATCGGTAAAACTATTTATCATCATAAATATACAGGGATTAGCAATTGAGTTGCTTCTCCAACATACTGAAAATTTAGAAATAGCAGTCAAAGAACTACTGATTCCAAACTACAAATTTTTCTCTAAAGCGGATGGCGATATTTATGGCACACATAGAACAAAAAACCGGAGGGAAAAGCGTAAACAAACCAAGCCTTTAGTTAATTGGATACGAATCGTTTCATGGTTAAGTGAATGGAAATTTCACTATTCCAATCTTCAGCCCAAATATTCCGATAAATTTGAAAGTGTCTCTAAAAAAATTCACGGTAATTTTTGGCCATGCGACACCAAAAATCAACGATAAGAAAGGCACTTACGAATTCATCGGCTAGTGAGTTCAGGCATCTCACCTCAAAGAAATCTATTCCATGTGCGTCACAAATAGTCCCGTATGAAAAGAAGTCCCGTGTGGAGGGATTACGGTTTAACCATCTAACTTAGAGATATCAAATATAAAATATACAAGAATAAGGGCAGAGAATCGTCAATTAATAATAGAATTAATAATTAACAATTTTGCCAAGTAGTTCAGTATGAAAAAAACCTTTATCAGTAAAACTATTTATCATCATAAATATACAGGGATTAGCAATTGAGTTGCTTCTCCAACATACTGAAAATTTAGAAATAGCAGTCAAAGAACTACTGATTCCAAACTACAAATTTTTCTCTAAAGCGGATGGCGATATTTATGGCACACATAGAACAAAAAACCGGAGGGAAAAGCGTAAACAAACCAAGCCTTTAGTTAATTGGATACAAATCGTTTCATGGTTAAGTGAATGGAAATTTCACTATTCCAATCTTCAGCCCAAATATTCCGATAAATTTGAAAATGTCTCTAAAAAAAAAATATCGCCATCCGCTTTAGAGAAAAATTTGTAGTTTGGAATCAGTAGTTCTTTGACTGCTATTTCTAAATTTTCAGTATGTTGGAGAAGCAACTCAATTGCTAATCCCTGTATA
>NC_142937.1:62385662-62473162 GCF_046866305.1 Octopus bimaculoides | reverse complement strand
GGCAAAATACATGCAAACATAAGTACTTACTTCTACATAAATATTATTTCATTCTTTTATATTCATGCTTATTTCACTCATTTGACTGCAGCCATGCAGAGATACAGAGAGAGAGAGAGAGATGTGGGGAGACAGACCACCATATGAGAGAGAAACAGAGACCAGGGCAAGTGGTAAGAGAAAAAGAGAGGGCGATAGTGAAATAGAGAATAAGTAGATAAAAGAGATAAGAGTGATAATTAATCATAGCCAATCAGATAAAATCCCATGAATATATATATATATATATATATATATATATATATATATAGATATATATATATATATGAACTAAAGTGTAAAATTTATATTATTAAAAAAATTAAAAAATAATAAATTAAATTGATTAGAGCTACCAGTGAAGTCATTCTTTTTCTTTTTTCAAATATATATATACATACATACACATATGTATATATATATATATATATATATATATATATATATATATATATATATATATATATATATATATATATATATATGTGTGTGTGTTTGTGTATCAGTTTAATACACACCTGAAACAGCTGCTAATAGTTTCATGCTCCTATGATACTTGCACAGGCATATTTATAAAATACGTCATATCTAATTTTTTAAAATAAGGAGAGTGACAAAATAAGAAGAGAAAAGACATGGAAAAGATCATGAAAAAGATTAGTGCCAAAAATGGAACGAGAAGAAAGAAAGAAATGAAATCAAGAAAACTAAGATCCTCATCCTTCCTGATTGCAGAAAGCTCATTAAATCCAACTAGTATAGAACAAAATAACAAAAAATATGTCAAAGTCTGCAAGACAGCAGCTCAGTTCAGAGCAGATGGTGTCCTCCAGCTTGATAAACGAAACTTGTCCATTTGTTTATGACTGCTAGAAATTTCAAACCTGGAATTAAGCAATGTATTGGAACTGCTGAATCAAAGAAGAATATGAGATCTTTCTGCTATGCATAAGTTGCATTTCTTAGATTCATTAATATATGGCTAGGATTTCTCCACTATTCTTCACTTAATTGCATGTGATGTGGAGCTGCTCTTCAAATTCCATATATGGCTAGCCAACTTAGTTGCATTACTTTTATCGATGTACCAGAAAGAATATATAATTTCTCACTGTCCAGTCTCCTTGCTTTTTAAAATATATGTAACACATAAACAGAGCCTGAAAGACTGCTTGGAGGTACATAGCGTATTTTATAAATATGCCTGTTCAAGTATCATCAAACTCTACAGGTCTTCCAGGACAAGGCTCATCTTCTAAGCTGTAGTTTCCATCTTGCAATTTCTGGAACCACCGTTGACACTGGCTTACACTTATTATCTGATCCCCATATACTGCATTAATATTCCTCACACTTTCCGTTGCGTTGTTGCCTTTATTCAACTTATAAAACAAAATATGCCGAATATTCTCCTTTGTCACTTCCATTATAGCTTTGAAAAAATAACTGTTAAAATCAAACTGCACTCTTCAAAACTTGCACTAAGAATAAAGACAAGGTAAAATTATTATCTGCTTTTATAGCAAGTTGATGCAAGTAGTTTATCCTGTCTCCCTCAGACTTTTAGTTTATGCAATTGAAAAACCGCATTATATACGGGATGTCCCAATATATATATATATATATATATATATATACACACACATATATATATATGTATGTACGTATGTATGTATGCATGTATGTATGCATTTATGTATGTAAATAGAGAGAGAGGTGGGGGAGATGATAGATAGATATACATGTAAGCTGAGTTGAAGTGCATATTTATGTAGATATGCCAGTATGTTTTTGTGTACCATGCTCAAAACACATACACCCATACACTCTACAGATGCACACATACAAGTACACATAAATTCATTATATTTCAAAAATTAGATATCTGTTATGCTTCATCTTATCAGTTATCTTTTAATTTCAGTTTTTTTTTACCTCTTAGCATTATACTATGTCGTTTTATACTCTTCTTTTCTGTAGTTTTAGTTTGGAACATTCTCTGTCTAATGCAATTGCTATAAACAGCACTTGAGGCACTTTACGTAGCCTTAGAAATATATTTTTATTGTTCATAAACTCTTGGCATTGACTGGTCACATCAAACAAATACAAATTGACAGATCTAAACAGTCTATGTCATTATTTTACTTTATAGCTTCATCTTATTAATATACTTATATTAAAACTACACATACATTTAACTGCACATCCTCAAAGCAACACTGATATATAACTAAATATGTCAAATACATATCTACATACATATTTTAATTATTTTTAAAATATTTGTTTAGTATATCTTTGAAATGTATTTTTAGCCCACCTGTACATATGATGTGTGTGTGTGAGTGTGTGTGTGTGTGTGTGTGTGTGTGTGTGTGTGTGTGTGTGTAAGCATTTGTTACAATATTACATTTTATGATTATAAAGATATCAAACAATTATTGTCCAAAGGGATTTTATATCTGAGTTTCTAAGTTTATTTAAGTTTATCGCATAAGTTTATCTATATCTCTTCTTATCAGCATGTGTTGATATCAAATTTCAAGTTTATACTTCTAAATTTCATTTGATATAGTTTACTTCTATTAACTAGTAGTGCTTCTAACTGAGACTGTAAAAATACATTTTATGAAAGAAGTCCTTCATCATCATCATCATCATCATCATCACTATTGTCATCATTATCATCACCATTGTCATCATCATTTAACATCTGACTTCCATGCTGGCGTGGCTTGGACAATGCTTGTATATATAGGCAGCAATGAGTGGTCTATATTTTGTTGAGGTCAAATAATGCTGCATCACTTCTCTCCTGCATGTTTCCAACCAAAGGAGGCAAGCTGGTAGAAATGTTAGCATGCTGGGCAAAATGCTTAGCTGATGTTCAAATTCTTCAGTGGTTGACTTTGCCTTTCATCTATTCTGGGTCGATAAAATAAGTACCAGTTGAGCACTAAGTTCGATTTAATTGCTCAAGCTCACCCCCGGAATTGCTGGCCTTGTGCTAAAATCTGAAATTAATATTTCATCAAGAGAATGTGGTGAGCTGGCAGAATCATTAGCATGCCAGGCAAAATGTTTAGCAGCTTTTTGTCTGCTATTACACTTTGAGTTCAAATTCTGCCAGGATCAACTTTGCCTATCATCCTTTCAGGTCCATAAAATGAGTACCAGTTAAGCAGTGGGCTCAATATAATCGACTTACTCACTACCCTAAACTTTCTGGTCTTGTGCCAAAATTTTAAGCTGGTTTTTGACTGAAATTTCAGGAGTTCTTTCTTTGGTGCTTTTGAAATTAATGTTCATTAATGCTAATGAATTTTTGTTTTTTTTTCTCATTATAGTTATGACTTTAATTGATTAAAAATGTTTCTTGGTCTCTTATAATACTTATAAGTCCATTTGCATTTCTAGACATCTATCTCATCTTCTGAATGAGATGATGATAGTGGTGTATTTTTGTATTGTCTCACATTTTTTATGGTTGGCAGCAGGCATCATAGGAATAATGTAATCATTAATAAAATCTTCAGTACTATATTTAAGATACCTAAGCCTTAACTGCAAGTTACTATGTGATAAATGTATCTCTTGTCCAGCCCTGTCAACTGTATCATTACTAAATGATATTAGTGACAAAGTCAATATTAATACCTAGAGATAATATTTATCTTCACTTAAATGTGAATGTTCTGTTAGAAGAAACTATATTGCAGCAGTGATATAAACAAGAGTGCATTTTTGCGCTGAAAGCCAATATGAGAGTTTCTGTCATGGTATCTATTGCAGTTTGTTCTAACAGAACATCCAAATTTGAGTGGAGATAAATATTATGTCTCAGTATTAATACTGCGTCTGTGGCTAATATATATTTATTAACAAGCTCCCTGGCTAATCAAGACACTGGTGCCTGTTCTGGTATGGTTTTCTATATATCGCTGGCGGGGAGAGATGAATTGCTGCTATCTCTAGTGATTGAACATCCATCACTGATGAGACCAAAGAAGGTTGAAATCATGTGATCTGGTGATCTTGGCATTGGAGGTGGTGAGGACTTATCTCCTGGTTAGCAATATAAACATGAGTAGATTTTGCTCTAAAAGCCTGTATTAGAGTTTCGTGGCATCCACTGTAGTATAGCTTGTTCTGACAGAGCATCCATGTTTAAGTGGGGATAAATACTATCCTGCCACTCTCTCCCACCCACTCCCTCTCCCTCCTGAATATTCTATCCTTCCCAAACTCATGACTCATTGGTCATCACCCTTCAGCTCAGCCCAGCCTTTTTACAGTTGCAGATGACAAATGGACTTAAGAACATTATAAGAGGCCAAGAAACATTTTTTAATCAATTAGAATCAAAACTACAATGAGAAAAAAAAAAAAAAAATTCATTAGCATTATTGAACATTAATTTCAAAAGCGCCAATGAAAGTGTCCTTGAAGTTTCAGTTGACCAAATATTAAATGGAAACATGCAGAAAAGAATTGATTTGGCATTATTTTGACCTCAACAAAATATAAACCACTTACTGCTGCCAAAACATACAAACATTGTCCAAGTCATGCCAACATGGAAGTCAGATGTTAAATGATGATGACAATGGCGATGATGATGATGATGATGATGATGATGATGATGATGATGATGATGAGGGTAGTGGTGACGATGACGATGATGACAAAGGTGATGGTGAAGATGATGATGATGATGATGATGATGATGATGATGATGATGATGATGACAAAGGCGATGGTGATGACGATGATGATGATGATAATGATGATACATCCACACTTGCATGCTTCTACACACATATACCTCACTGCCACCACCACCAAAACAATCACACCCACACACACACACATACTCTACTACCCCCCATACACTCATCTTTAACCCCTTAATATTCTGATTATTCTGTCAAAGGTAATGTTTGTTTGTTTTTTTTATATTGTTTTGAATTGATCATGCATCAAGATTTTGATGATAAGACAATCTAGTTTCAGAGTAACATTTTAGGATATGTGTGAAAGGCCAGATCTGGCCATTTTCAACATAAAACAGGTAAAATATTTCGGCCAGCTTTGACCTGTTTAGATACTTAAAAGTTAATCATGAATACAGTGAAGACGCATGGCTTAGTCGTTAGAGTATTCAGCTCATAATCATTGTGTCCTTGGGCAAGACACTCTAGTTCACATTGCTCCAGTCCACTTATCTGGCAAAAATTGAGTAGTACCTGTATTTTAAAGGGCCAGCCTTGTCACACTCTGTGTCAGAATGAATCTCCCTGAGAATTACGTGCTCAGCCACTTGCACGTTGATTGTTCTGTTGATTGGATCAACTGGAACCCTCATTGTTGTAACCGACAGTGTCAGTAATCATGAATACACACCAATCGTAACACATACACACCCACCTCTCCCCTCTCACTTAACTCCCTGACTGAAATACACTCCCTGCTGGGTCCCAACATCCTAACCTTTTTTATTTCTTTTTTCCCCCTTTCACCCACTTTTTATCTTTTCCACTCCCCCTATGCTTTTCTCTTTCTTCTGATGAAGGACTTACGTCATCCAAATTTTTTCCCTTCCTTTCGTCCCTTTAGCATTTAAACCCACTAGCATAGCTAAAGTGTGTGGGGCCCAGGGCGGCCCTTCAGTTTTTCACCCCTGGAGCCCCACAATATATACATATTGCCTATAGCAGACAAAAGAAATGGTGCCGCTCCCATAAAAGTACTGCTCCCTCTTCCCCCACTTCTAGCTAAACCAGTTATAACTGGCCCAAGTATTCAATTTATTTTATGTTCAAACTGGCCAGTTCTGGACTCTCACACTTATCCTACAATGTCATTCTAAAAATAAACAATCACATCATTGAAATTGCAAAGCTACAAGAAATTCAGGATTAATTCAAAACAAGGTGAATAAATAAGGATTACCTTCGACAGAAAAATCTGAACAATGAAGGGTTAAGCATTAAATTAATACACTATTTGTTGAAACTTGGTTCTCTAGCATTATCTTTTTCTCCCCTTTATTTTTGTTTATTGTATTTGCAGTATAATTCTTTTATTCTTTTACTTCTTTCAGTCATTTGACTGTGGCCATGCTGGAATACAGCCTTAACCCTTTCGTTACCAACCTGGCTGAAACCGGCTCTGGCTCTGTAGTACAAATGCCTTGTTTTCATAAGTTTTGAATTAAAATCTTCCACCAAACTTTAGTCACAATTAATGGTTGAATGATAACTAAGTTATTTTAATAAATTCTTTGTTATATTTAAAATAATTAAAAGAAACACAGAGCAATTTCAAAATAAATACAGTAACGAAAGGGTTAAAGGGTTTAGTCAAGGACTTATTCTTTGTAAGCCAAGTACTTATTCTATCAGTCTCTTTTGTTGAACTACTAAGTTAAAGGGACATAAACACACTAGCATCAGTTGTCAAGTGATGGTTGGGGGACAAACACTCATAAATATATACATATACATATATATATATATATATACACACACACACACACACACGCAAACACATGCACACACACATAAACACACAAACATATACAATGGGCTTCTTTCAGTTTCTCTCTACCAAATCCTCTCACAAGGTTTTGGTCAGCCTTAGGCTATTGTAGAAGACACCTGCCCAGGGTGCCATACAGTGGGACTGAACCCAGAACTATGTGGTTGAGAAGTAAGCTTCTTACCACACAGCCATACCTAGATTTCTCATATCCATGTGTGTGTGCGTGTGTGTGTATATGTGTATGTGTGCATGTACATGCATGTGTGAGTATATTTGCACACACACACACACATATACATATATTATCTGATATATTGTTGGATATGTCATCATCAAGCTTTTATTTTACCTGTTTATACCTGTTTAAAATTTTACCTGAAGATGGTGCTTTAATGCAATGATGTAATAATCTATGAATACATCAATAAAATTATACCGAAACAGCTGTCGTGAATTTTAAATCTCATTTGTATTCTATTCTTATATATGTGTGTGTGTGAGTGTGTGTGTGTGTAGTGTTCATTTTCATTTGTTAAGTGCATAGGATTAGAATGTCTCCTTGCTTTCTCCCTCTCTAGGCAGCAGGTGTACTGAAACTGAGAACAATCAACTAAAATTCTTGGTCATTTTGCTTAAGGAATTTCCAAGTCTATCACTGCTTTTATCAGTAATAAAAGGTGAGATTCTAACTCAGAAATCACAGAGCTAAAGCAAATAGTGCAGGTCATTTCTTTTGATATTCTAACAGTCTGCTAGTCTACTGTTCTGGACTGGTGCTTTATCTGACAATCTGAAAGGGATGGCAAAAAGAGTTACAACAAATACCACAAAATTTTTCCTGAGGTTTTCAATAAATTTGTCCATCTGTTTGCTATTAGTGCAAGTGGTTTTGTTACCAAAATCTTCCATGTGAGATAGGGAATGAGAATCTTGTAACTTTCTTTTCATTTCTTCAGTTGAATGTAAGCTGCATAATCTAAGCCAGCAGCAGAGTTTGATCACCTGTTTTTGAAATCCTAGCCTTGCAAATAAATTTGCCATCATCTTAGATTAATACCTACTCACCATTATCATCATCATCATCACTCCCACCACCACCACCACCACCACTTTCGTCATCGTCATCATCATCATCATCATCATCATCATCATCATCATCATTCAACGTCCGTTTTCCACACTGGCATGGGTCAGATGGTTTGATAGGAGCTGGCAAGGCCAGGAACTACAACAGGCTCCATAGTCTGTTTTTGGCTTGATTTCTACAACTGAATGGCCTTTCTAACACCAACCACTTTACAGAGTGTTCTGGGTGCTTTTTATGTGACACCATCATTAGTACTTTTTAAGTGGCACACTAGCACCAACATCAGCACTGTTTTAAAAATACAGTTTTTGAGATATATCATTTACTTGACAGGTCCTCCTACACATCCCCACCATTATTGCATTACAATATTATATATTATCCAATATGGAGGTACATAAGGGTGGGTTTAGTGAGTGGAACATCATGGTGGATATGAGAAGGCATTGAGAGTGTGTTGTAAGATGGAATATTGCAGAGAAGAAGGAAAGATAACTGAATGTATGGAAAGGAGATGATCAATAAAAATAGAGTGGGGAAGGCATGATAATGAGAATGAGGCATGGATGGAAGTGATTCTGGTGGGGGTATACATACACACACACACACACACACACACAGCTCATCCATGCTCAGATTACTGAGCCAGTAAGGAGCCTACAAAACTTTAAGTTGTATGCAACTCAATCAAACTGTTTTCAATAATAATAATAATAATAATAATAATAATAATAATAATAATAATAATATGCTCTGATGTAATAGTAGGCAGTGGATCTCATGGCTTTTTATCTTAACTGATTGGAAGCGTTATCATGTGCATGCTTTGTCTTGGTATAAAAGATGGGCTACAGCAAATATTCTGCTCAATACCACAAATTTGCTTGTCAGTTGTTTGACCTTAATCATTTGAGCATGTCCCTTGGTGGCTGACGACATGTGCATCTCTGATCACAAGCAGAAGTAGTGGGAGAGCATGATAGCCATGTGTTGAGAGGAATTATTTGGGGTTTGGATAATTCCCCTTTGGAAACATCCTTAACCTTATCCATCAAATGTAAATAATTTAAATAATGTACGCTTCTGGACAGTTTCCTCATTTAAATTAGTGAATGCTGCCATAATCCTTGCCTTCAGTTCATCTTTGGTGTCACAAGGAGTTTTGTTGGTCTCTTGCTCAATTGCACGCCACACATAATAATCAAGAGGTTTGCAGTCTAGGGAATTAGGTAGCCAGATGTTGGTGGTGATGCTGTTGCAGAAATTGTCCGATAGCCATGACTTGGTTCTCCTGCTGGTGTGGCATGGTGCAGAGTCCTGTTTCCAGACATTAAGTCTTCCAGCAGCCTCCCTCTTGACCCAGGGTAGCAGTACCTCCTCCAGGCACTGAATGTAGGCCTCCATGTTGAGTCTGAGGCTATGTGAGAAGATGAATAGAGGCATAACATCACCATCACTAGTGATCATGTCAAACACCATGAGGTTAACTGGATGTTTGATTTTTATCTCTCTCGTTACATGTCCTCAGATTGCAAAGACACCTAAACACTCTGAAATGTTCATATTGGAGCTTCTGGCATGAATGCTATCCAGTATAGCATGTCGTTTCCAAATTTCTGGAGGAGTGAATTGTGTCATAATACTGTTTTTCTCACAGATAGTGCCCAACTGACCCTACTATACTGTGTAGTTGACAAAATCAAAAACCAAAAGTGCACATGCACAAAATCAAAAATTGTGACAATTTACCTATCACACCTTGAATACACTCTTTTACTCATTTACTTGTTTCAGTCATTTCACTGGAGCCATGCCGGAGCACTACCTTTAGTTGAACAAATTGACCCCAGGACTTATTCTTTGTAAGCCTAGTTCTTATTCTATTGGTCTCTTTTGCCGAACTGCTAAGTTATGGGGATGTAGACACACCAACATTGGTTGTCAAGCAATGGTGGGGAGACAAACACTGATACATACACATGCACACACGTGCATGCACACACACACACACACATATACACATACACATATATATGATGGGCTTCTTTCAGTTTCCATCTTCCAAATCCACGCACTTTGGTCCAGTCAAGGCTATAGTGGAAGACACCTGCTCAAGGTGCCATGCAGTATATATATATATATATATATATATATATATATATATATATACTAGGGGGTGCTTAAAAGTTCCTGGCTCTAAGGGTACTGTAAGAAGCCTGGTTGGAGGCCCAACCTTCTGAGTTCTTTTTACAGGGCTTAGACAAAGTGAAGGACCACTGCAATAAGTGAGTGAATTTGAGAGGAGAATATATTGAATGAAATCATAATTAAACAATCCTCCTGCATTTTCTTTTACCCAAGACCAAGAACTTTTCAGCACCCCCTCACACACACACACACACGTGTGTGTGTGTGTATTCATATATAGACCAGACTATCAGATGTTGTCATACATTCCTGGTCATAATGCACTTTGCATTGTTTTTTGGGATTTCAAATTATGCCATCCTACTGGCTAGGTAAAGTGGAGGCGCGTGGCCTAGTGGCTAAGGTGTCAGCACCATGATCGTGAGATTGTGGTTTTGATTCCTGGACCGGGTGATGTGTTGTGTTCTTGAGCAAAACACTTCATTTCACGTTGCTCCAGTCCACTCAGCTGGCAAAAATGAGTAGCGCTGCAATGGACTGGCGTCCCGTCCAGCTGGGGAACACATACGCCATTGAAACCGGGAAACCGGGCCCATGAGCCTTTAAAAGGGCGCATTTATTTATTATTTTACTGGCTAGGTAAGCAGGCCAACATTTCCCCTAACTGAAATCTAATCCATCACAACATTACAGTTGAGTGGACTGAAGCAACATGGAATAAAGTATTTTGCTGAAGAACACAAAGCATTGCTCAGTCTGTGAATTGAACCCATGATCTAGTTATCATGAGTGCAGCACCCTAACCACTAGGCCACACACATTCACACACACACACACACGCAAATACACACACATATGCATGCACACACATACACATATATATATATATGTGTATATGTATATGAATATGTATGTATATTTACATCTAGATCTCTACATATGTATGTATGGGTATATATATATATATATTTGCATATATATATATACACATACATACATGCATATACATACATACATACATACATACATACATACATACATACATATAGATATATATAAATATATACATTCATGTACATATAAATGCCTATACCATGTACATGTCAAATACATATACATGCCTATTAATATATATATATATATATATATATATATATATATATATATATATGTATATGTAAATACTCATATGTATTTATTTATTTGTGTATATATATTATGATCATGAGTGTAATGTGTGTGTACATACAACTTTATAAATGTGTACAGGTCAATGATTACAAACAACCTTAAGCAAAATCATTTGGTCGAAAACATTGAGAAAATAACGCTAAATGAAAATAAACCAAAAATTAAGTCTAAACAACCTCATTATCAGCAAACTATCATAGCTCTGATGAAAAGATAATTATTTCCATTAGTAATAATATGGATATTTTCTGCCATTTTATCAAAGATATTTCTATCTAAGCATTATTCCTTAATCTAACAGCTAAATGACTGTTTTATTGTGTTTGATATGATATTTCTTTTTTTTTTTTATCTTGTTTTCTTTCTTTCTTTCTTTCTTTCTTTCTTTCTTTCTTTTTTTCCATTCTTTTTTTCGATTCAAGTTGGAGAAATGTTGATGATTCCACATTCAGAAATGGCTTCACACAAATGCAGTTAACTATCAAGAGGTTGGCATTAATTATATCCTGATTGTAAATTCTCTATGCATTTATTTTAACCATATGTTACACAAATGCTTCTTCGTAAATTCTTGAAACTGAAACCAAAATAATGGAAACTAAATTGTTACTGAACTTTTTAGTTAGATTGACATTTGATGCTTTCTGATGTTAGGGAATAAGAAGTTTAAGGAAGAAGAAATAATGCAAAAAACTAGACATAGAATTTGGGATATAAAGTTTAAAAGAAAATTGCGTATATCTGAGTATGTATTAATGTATATGTGCTTGTAAATGCATGGATATGCATGTACGAATATACATGTGTGTGTCTGTGTCTGTGTGTGTCAGAGAGAATGTGAAAGAGAATGTGTATATGCTAGTGAGAAAGTGAGTGTGAACGGAATGGAGAATTAATATGCCAGATTGTGGTGGTTTACCTATAAACTGTGGCAGCCTAGAGGATTAATAGGATATCATTAAAACGTACTGGGTCAATATTCAGATTCTAACAGCAGTATATGAAATCAATAACGAAGGACTAGGACATAAGTTCAATATGTCAGAACCAAGAGATTTTATATTTGCAGGTGTCATATAATAAGTATTTGAGAGAAACTGTTATAAAAGGAAAAACAAGGAAATATAAGACGCTGAGCTGGCAGAATGGTTAGCACACCAGACAAAATGCTTAAGCAGTATTTCATCCATCTTTACATTCTCAGTTCAAATTCTACCAAGGTCACCTTTGCCTTTTATCCTTTCGGGGCTGATGAAATAAGTACCAGCTATGCAGTTGGGTCAATGTGATCAACTAAGTTCCCTTCCCCAAATTGTCGGCCTTCTGTCTGTAGTAGAAAGGCTTATGAAAAGGAAATACATATTTATGACTATTTCATTTATGGGTTAGAGAGTATGGTGCAGAGCAGGGTTCCCCAACCACCAAGTCGTGGATCAGTACAGGACTTTGAGTTGTTTACTATCAGTTCACACAGAAAGATGGAATTTTAATGTTTTATTTCTGTTTTTGTTGTATACTGCTGTTTGCAGGGTGTTTTTGCATTATACACACACACACACACACACACAGATACACATGTGTATGCATGTATGTATGTATGTATCTGTGTGTGTGTGTGTGTGTGTGTGTGTGTCTTTGTGTCTGTTTTTGTCCCAACCACCACCTGACAACTGGTGTTGGTGTGTTTACGTCTCCATAACTTAGTAGCTTGGCCTAAGAGATCACTAGAATACATATCAAGCTTAAAAAAAAAGTAGTGGTTTGAGTCATTTGACTAAAATTCTTCAAAGTGGTGCCCCAGCATGGCTGCAGTCAAAGGACGGAAACATGTAAAAGATAAAAGATAAAAGATAGAAATATATGTGTGTATATATATATACATATATATATATATATTATAATAATTTTCCAGAGGATGTAGCAACCGTTACCAATATAGCATAAGAACTTACCTTAGGGGATCATTAACTAGATTCCTTAAGGGTCGTTCTCACAGTTTATATTTATATTATAAGGTTTTTAACTTTTAAATTTTCATATTCAAAAGAGACAGAGACTTCAAACTTGATATATCGATTTATTCACCACTCTATGTTAACATTTCTGTGTCAAACTTATCCAGTGACTGGTCCATTGGATTTTGACATTTGGCACTTCTTCAGGAGTGGTTACCATCGGAACAAAACATGAAAAAACACATACATAATGATCATTAAATTATTAAAATCCCGTTAGATTTCATCTTTCTGTTATTATAGGGGAGATAACTCCTTAATTTTCTATTTTTATTGCTCTCCTGTGAATTTTATGTATATATATATATATATATATATATATATATATATATATATATATTTATATATATATATATATATGTATATATATATACATATGTATATGTGTGTATGTATGTGTATGTATGTATATATGGATAAGTATATGGGTAAAGTGTATGTATGCATATGTATACGGGTAAAGGAACGGGTAATATAGTATAGTAAAACAAAATAAACAAATTAATTAATCTAGTGGAAATTTCAGGCCTTATGTGCTTCTCCTCCTGATTAATGTATTTCTACAAATGATATATGTATATGTATGTGTGTTATATCTTTTATCTTTTACTTGCTTTAGTCATTAGGCTGTGGCCTTGCTGGGGCTTTGCTTTCTGCTTTGAAGAATTTTTAGTCAAATGAATCCCAGAACTTTTTATCTTTAAATCTGGTACTTCCCTCTGTCGCTTGTACTCTGTGTTAGTTTGATCTATTACTAGGTTGAGGAAAAAGTTTGTGTCTATGTTAAGCATAATTTTAACACGGCACACAAACTTCTTATTCAGCCTAATAATATAGATATCTATATTCTTTTTCTTCTTGCGCCCTTTTAAAGCCTAGCCAGGCTCATGGACCCAGTTTCCCGGTTTCAATGGCGTATGTGTTCCCCAGCTGGATGGGACGCCAGTCCATCGCAGTGTTACTCATTTTTACCAGCTGAGTGGACTGGAGCAATGTGAAATGAAGTGTTTTGCTCAAGAACACAACGCGTTGCCCGGTCCAGGAATTGAAACCACAATCTTACGATCATGGCGCTGACACCCTAACCACTAAGCCACGCGCATTTGCTTTGTTTGCATGTTTTTTTGGATTTCAAATGATGCCATTCCACTGGCTAGGTAAGCAGGCCAACATTTCCCCTAACTGGAATCTAATCCATCACAAACTCAAGCTGTTCTACTTAATTTGTTTATCCACATAATTGCCTCCATATCTGCTCACCTGGATTCCTCTTACAGCCACTCTTTACACCTTGGAATTGGTCTCTCTTAACAACATCGGAGTCTAAGTTCAAATCATTTAAGCATTACTAAGTGTTTTCTATACTGAGAATCTCTGAATTTCATCTGTTGATAATATATATGAGGCACTTCTTTCAGTTTCCATCTACCAAATTTACTCACAAGGTTTTGGTTGGGTCAAGGGTATAGTAGAAGACACTTGCCAAAGGTACCACATAGTGGAACTGAACCTGAAACCATGTGCTTAGGAAGCAAGCTTTTCCCACTCAACCATGCCTGCATCTGTATGGTTATGAAAAGGGAAAAAATTTAGTGCAACACATGCAAGAAGAATATTGTGAAATTCTACACTTTGTTTGGATTGTTTCTTGAATGGAATACATCACATAAGTGTTTCGATTAACTTTTAAGATAGTCAAGAATTGGGAGAAATTTATCTGTTTAATTATACATCTAAATGTTGAGAACCAACTAAAAAAAAAAAAATACAAAGAAAAACCCGTTTCTTGTATAAAGTTATGTTGGAAAATAATTTAATTGTGAATATTTAATAATTGGTAGTTTTACATTATAGTAAAAGAAGTGGTATGAAATGAGTTAACCCAATGACTCATATTTTAGTTCTTTGTTGTATTTTAATATTTTTTTCAAAGACAATACTTTAAACAGAGAAGGAAATTGCTGCTATAACAACCATTTAGTTCATGTACATATCATTTGTGGCAAATACCTCCTCTGCTAGATAACTGCTTCCAATGTTATGTTTTTCTACTTTGAAAAAAAAAGCAAACAATCACAATTTGACCTTTCGTTCGGGAAAAAAAGAAAAAAGAAGTTGAAAAAAAAATAATAAGTTAGAAAGAGCAAAAGAAAACTTTGTACAAAGTTGAAATGAAATTTCGCTAGCATTTATCTCCAAGAAATAAAAACCAGCCAAGCTGATCTTCCTACATTGATAGAGCACATTATTGATTTGTGGTATAACACCTAGAGCAAGAAAGTCAATGATGAGAATTATTTTAAGTCAGATTCCAGTAGAAGTTATTTTGTTGTTATCTTTGTTGACGGAAAGAGTTTATTTTGAAATATTGATCCAGATACAGAATGCTTCTTTGGTTAATTGATATAATTAATATTAATAGAAAAAAAAGTAGTTGTTTTGTTAGAAACACAAAGATGAGTTTGTAGTATGTGATTATTTCTCTGAAACGTGCCATCTGGAGGTAGATGTTTCAATTTATATAACTTGTAGCCTAGGCTCGTTTGTTTGGTTGTTGGTTTTATGTTTGTTTTTCCATGCTACCATGGGTTAGATGAATATATTCTTAAGACATTGTTTGCAACTAAATATACCTTTTCTGTCACTAATCCCTACTTGTTTTTTTAAGTAAGGAATCTCTTTATATCATAATGTCTTTGAAAATACAAAATCAGCAGGTGATTTGTTGACAAGAGAAATTACAGTATCACCATTTGTTAGTTGCTCGTGATTTTCTAGGAAGTGTAAGTGTAGAGAAAGACACACATGCACGCACGCATGCACGCACACACACACACACACACACACACACACGCATGCACACACGCACACACACACACACACACACACACACACACACACACATTAAGGTTCTGAAATGGTAGAAAGACAGGGAATTTCCAATGCAGCATTTGACCTGAGCTCAAGGCTATCTACTTTCTTGAATTGGTGTCCAAAGGAAAATCCAGATCCTGCAAGTGTAAAAAATTCAGGTGTCATATCAATAGATTCAATGTGTTGGTCTAGCAAAGAGTAAAATATGATTCACATAAGAAGACAAAGAGGAACACAATGTATGGGCGTATCTGTTCATGTAAGTCTCATGAAGTGTCACTCTAGCATTTAATACAACAAATATTACATAACTTTTCACATGAAACTGCTGCATGCAATGGTGTACCAAAACAGTTGTAACTGGTCATTAAAAATGTGCTAAACTCTTTCTTTGTCTTCTTATTTGGATGATAATGATGTGTGTGTGTGTGTGTGTGTGTGTGTGTGTGTGTGTGTGTGTGTGTGTGTGTGTGTGTGAGGGTGCATGAACTAGTAATAAAATTATTGTACTCATGATCACAAGATTGCTGTTTCAATTTGCAGACTAGACAGTGCTTTGTATAATCTTGAGCAAAACACCTCATCTGATGTTGCTCTGCAATCACTTCAACACCTGATGTGCAGGTACACCATGCACCTGTACAGGTAATGTCAGTTTGATGGAGAGAGTGAGCTAATGCGCAGTAAAATCATTTGATCACTATAAGCCAGATCATGTGTGCAGGTTGTTCAGCAAGAAACTGCAGAGCCTCCATCTGTCATCTACGACAAAAGATTCAACTACAATATTTAATCCATAATTGTTAGTTTGATAATGATTATGGTTGAAATGTTTATTTACTCTCAGACTTATCTTTGTGGTAATATTTATTTCCACTGCGATATTTCGTCTGTCTTTACGTTCTGAGTTCAAATTCCACCGAGGTTGACTTTGCCTTTCATCCTTTCAGGGTCGATAAATTAAGTACCAGTTGTGTACTGGGGTCGATCTAATCGACTGGTGACCTCCCCAAAAATTCTTAGCCTTGTGTCTAGAGTAGAAAAGAATATTTATCCTTACTGCGATATTTTGTCTGTCTTTACATTCTGAGTTCAAATTTCACAGAGGTCGACTTTGCCTTTCATCTTTCCAGGGTCGATAAATTAAGTACCAGTTGTGTACTGGGGTCGATCTAATCGACTGGTGACCTCCCCCAAAATTCTTAGCCTTGTGTCTAGAGTAGAAAAGAATATTTATCCTTACTGCGATATTTTGTCTGTCTTTACATTCTGAGTTCAAATTCTGCCAAGTCGACTTTGCCTTTCATCTTTCCAGGGTCGATAAATGAAGTACCAGTTACATACCGGGGTTGATTTAATCGACTGGTTCCCTCCCCAAAAGTTTTGGGCTTTGTGCCTAGAGTAGAAAAGAATATTTATCCCCACTTAAACATGGATGTTCTATTAGAACAAGCTATTCTACAGCAGTTACCAAGAGAGAAATTCTCATGTTGGCTTTTTGGTGCAAAATGCACACTTATTTATTTCAATATGAGAGTTTCTCTCATGGTAACTACCACAGTTTAGTTTGTTCCAAAAGAACATTCATCTTTAAGTGGGGATAAATATTACCTCTTAGTATTAATACTACCTTTGTTGTTAATATCTGTTTTAACAAGCTAACTTATCATTGTGTTCTTTATTCTAAGTGACCAGATATAGTTTCTTTGAATTTATCATCCAACCTTCTATTTTTTATTTCCTTCACTTCTCCCCACCACCACTGAAAAACGGATATTCACTACATCTGTTTCAGTCCCCATCTATAATCATCTATCAAACTCTTTTCATACTCTAGCACACTGACTTTCTCAAGCACCCTTCCTGTTCCTTTATCTCTATTCTCTCTCTCTCTCTCTTTCACATGTTCACCTTATACCTTGACTTCACATATCTCTCTCGTTCTTTCTCTCCAAAAGGAGAAGCTATGTATTCTCCTCGTCAGCAAGACACCTGTTCCTGTCTCTTTGTCATACCTTCACCTCCTTCTGTACAATGTCCCACTCAGTCAAGGGAGTTTGTCTTGCAAGTACTTGGTGACTTTAGCAGTGCCAGTAACAGTGGTGCAACAAAAAGAAAAAGCAGTGCACTCTGTAAAGTAGTCGATATTAGGAAAGACAGCATCCAGCCAAAGAAACAATGCTGAAACAGACATTGGAACTCAGAGCAGCCCTGTGACTCATCCTGTTGAATCATCAAACCCATGCCCGTATAGAAAAAGGGATTTTAAATGATGATGACGATGACAACTATGATGACACCAATGAATGGCAGTGGTGTTGGTGGTGGTGGTGGTGGTGGTGATGATGATGTATATATGCACATATATGCATATATACATATATATGTATGATGATGATGATCATCATCATTTAACATCCATTTTCTATGCTGGTATGGGTTGGACAGTTTCACAGGATCTAGCAAGCTGCAGGACAAGAGACAAACTTTAATACCAGATTTTGCATGGTTTCTACAGCTAGATGCCCGTCCTAATGCCAGTCACTTTATAGTGGGTACCTGGAGCTTTTCATCTTTTTTTTTTTGTGCTACAGGCAGAAGTGAATTTGACAAGTAACTTGCAAGACAAAAGGCTCCTCACTTAAGTAGGGAAGAGTATTTGAAAGGGGAACTGGTTTCATGCCAAGTGTTGAGAGGCTAAAGTATGATAGGGAGACAAGTGCAGGTGCCTTGCTGCAGAGGAGATACATGACCACACTGCATTGTTATAGAAAATGCATGGGAATAGCTGGAAAGAAAAGGAGATGGTAGTGATGGGGTGTCAGCGCAAATCTTCAATGAGCAAAGAGGTGAGCATATGAGAAGATACAGACAACGGGTTGGATGGGAAGGAGGAAAGGGTAGGTAGTTCCATAGATGTGTAAGGGGAGAGTAATATCTGGAGAAGGGAGCTAAGGTAAATGTAGTAAGTCATGAACAAAGGTGGAGATGCAGTGGATAAGAAATAACTAACTAACTGGTATTGTGCTGGTTATGGTGACAAGAGTTCTATTTGATCTGATTAACAGAACAGCTTGCTCATGTAATTAATGCGCAAGTGGCTGAGAACTCCTCTAATATGCATACACTTAACGTAGTTCCAAGGGTGATTCTGTATGACACAGAATGTGACAAGGCTGGCCCTTTTGAATTACAGGTACAACTCATTTTTACCAGCTGAGTATACTGGAACAATGTGAAATAAAGTGTCTTGCTCAAGGACACAACACACTGCCAGGAATTGAACTCACGACCTTATGACTATGAGCTGAATAGCCTAACCACTAAGTCACACACACCTCGGTAGATAAGAAATACCAGTATGGAAGGAGGGTAAGATGCAAGAGATAGAAGTGGCTTGGGAAGGAAGATTGTACAGAAAATTAGCAGCGGGGTGGTGATGTGCAAGGTGTAGGAATGGTGGGGAGGGAGACATAATGGTAGATAAGAGTGGCTGTTTCTGAGTGGTGCATGATGGTGGATATGAGAGGGCATTGAGAGTGATAGCAGATCTGAAAGGTGTTAAGATGGAATATGGCAAAAGGAGAAGGAGAGATAAGTGAAGGCACAGAAAGGAGGTGAATGGTGAAAATTATGTGAGAAAGAATGATAATGAAAATGTGGCATAGAAGTAGTTCAAGAGGAGTAACTTGTAGCATACGCACGTGTGCATGCACATACACACATACACACAAAATGTCATATTTAATACATTGGAGCACACTAAGACATTAGATAGCTTTTCACTGCAGAAATAGTCCCAGAGGAATATTTCCATAGTGGAAGAACTAAGCATGTCCATGTGTATATAAACATATTTAATATAACTTTGCACAGATATATTTTATTCAGTGCAGAGCTTCATGCTGATGATGGGTCAATACCCAGAAACTCAGGTCCGTATGTATCACGTCAAGCTGGAGATGGGAATGATGACTTCCCTTTGCAAATACTGATAGGGCACAGATAGTGATGTCAGTAGCCAGCTGGAGGAGATGTCTTCCTGGGACTACAAGCTACAGTAGCATCAACCCTTAAGGGTTAGCCACATTAAGGTGGGAAATATACTTCACGATGTTGTGCAGCTACTGTTTATACCTTGCTCAAAGATTTATTATATCATCATCATCATCGTCGTCGTTTAACGTCCGCTTTCCATGCTAGCATGGGTTGGACGATTTGACTGAGGACTGGTGAAACCAGATGGCGACACCAGGCTCCAATCTGATTTGGCAGAGTTTCTACAGCTGGATGCCCTTCCTAACGCCAACCACTCTGAGAGTGTAGTAGGTGCTTTTACGTGCCACCGGCACGAAGGCCAGTCAGGAGGTACTGGCAACGGCCACGCTCAAAATGGTGTATTTTACGTGCCACCTGCACAGGAGCCAGTCCAGTGGCACTGGCATGATATATATATATATATATATATATATATATATATATATATATATATATATATATATATATATATATATGTATATATGTATATATGTATATATATATATATATATATATATATATATATATATATGTATATATATATATATATATATATATATATATATATATATATATATATGTATATATATGTATATATATATATATGTATATATATATATGTATATATATATATGTATATATATATATATATATTTATATATATATATTGAATATGAATTCAAATATGAATTAGAAGCAGCTGAAAGTATATAAACAAAATCAAACACACATACACAAGGTAAGTGTGTTGTTAGTTTGTGAGTTGGCTGTGGTTTTTAGGCATAAGATACTATATTCTCCATGTGCCCAATGTAAAAAACACATGAAAAAGTAAGTCACAGTCAAGCATTCCAAGAAAGGACCTGATGTGAGTTGCATCCCTTAACTGTGACTTATTTTCAGGTGTTCTTTACATCAGGTACATAGAGAATATATTATCTCATGCCTAAAATCTGCAGCTGACCCACGAACTAACAACACACATACTTCGTGTATGTGTGTTCAATTTTGCTTGTATGTATTTTAGTTTGTGGTGGCAAGCAGGCAGAATCGTTGGCACACTGGACAAAATGCTTAGCAGCATTTTGTCCATCTTTACATTCTGAGTTCAAATTCCGCTATGGTCAACTTCACTTTCATCCCTTTGGGGTTAGTAAAATAAGTACCAGTTGAAAAGCTAAGCTCAATGTAATTGACTTAGCCCCTCTCCTGAAGTTGCTGGCCTTGTGCAAAATTTGAAGCCAATATATCTATATTTTAGTCTGACCATTCCATACATGTCTATATTTTGGTTTTGTTACTTATATTTCTCTCACAGCTCCCTTCTTATTTACATACATCAGACATCATCATCATCACATCATTTAACATCTGGTTTCCATGCTAGTTTGGGTTGGATGGGTTTGACAGGGGCTGACAAGCTGGAGATCTACATCCGGCTTCATTTGTCTGTTTTGGCATGGTTTCTGCAGTTAGATGCACTTTCTAACACCAACCACTTTACAGAGCGTACATATATTCATACTAAACATGGGTACTCAGAAAGCGCAAACCTCCACCAAGGCAACACCAACATCCTCTCAATGATTAGCCAGAGATGATTTTTAATATAAAAATATCTGAAATAAAATTGACTGCTCTCACAAAGGAGAATACTAAAAAAAGGAACCTGACTGCACTCAAAAATTAAGTAAAAAAACAGGAAAAATAATCTAGAATCCTTATCTGATACCAGATCAATCCCAAAATCTAATCAGATTGTGCCAGTCACAAAGTGAAACATCTCTGAAAGTTTCATCTGAATCCATCTGGCAGTTCTTGAGATATCTTGTCCACAAACAAACAAACAAACAATCACAACTGAAAACAATACTACTGCCTTCGTGAAGGCAGAGGTAACAAGATCACCAACAAGTGACACTACTACATCTTTATACAATGTAGTGGGGTATCATTGTATGTCATCATTCCTTCTTTCTTTTTTCATTTATTTTATTTGATCCCTTGTCTCCACCCCACCTTCCGTGTTACTTAGTTTTATAACCTTACCTTTTCAGCAACTTGGGAAAATGCCTTCTATATTGCAGGTTAAGCAAAACTTTGTGGGTGTATTTTATAGGAGGAAAATGAATGGGGTCCATTGTGTGCATGTCGCATGTGTGCGCAACGCAAACATGTGCATGCATGTGTGTGTGTGTTTCTGTGCACTGCACTGTGGAATTGAACTCCAAAACATGTAGTTCTTAGCCACTTAATGATGTCTTCACCTATACATGGGTTATGCCTTTCCTTTACTGGTTATTGCTTCACACAGCTAGACTCAGCCTTTTGGACTTGATAGAAATAAATTTGCATAATATTCTGGAATATTGTTTGATGTATTGATTTTATGACTGGCCAATAAAATACCTGATATTCTACATGTTACATAGTTCAAATTGAAAATAGTAGGAAAGTAAAAATGTACTAACACCAATAAACAGAGGATTTTTTTTTCTAGGGAAAAGTTTAATTTATGACAAAAGAAAAAATGACAAACGGTCTTTCTATTAGTACAAGACTGGAGCTTTGCATTTTTTTTTATTGTAATTCTTTAAAATTTATGGTTGGTTAACATTTTTAGGTTTAAAGCTTATTCTACTATCAAGGGTTAATTTGTCTCTTCACAGCTCTTTCCATTCCATTTCAAAGAAAGTTACACATAACTTGGTCATCATCATTCTCTAAATAACTTTGGCTTTGTTCTCTAATCTCTAAGAATCTTGTAATTATACTTACTTAATCCAATATGTAATCAATCTGTACAACATTTTTTTTATTTATACCATGTTTTCCTTCAGTTCCATCCTTTTCTCTTGTTTTGATGTCTTATTTACCTTATTGTAGTTATAGTTTCCTTTCTGCAATGCATCAACACTGTCTTTTCAAAGATTCTAACACATCATTTATCACAGAATTTATTACTTTTAATACAAAATCTTCAATAAAATCACATCAAAGAATCTCAATGTTTTTATAGACTTTGCCTTTATACTTTTACATGTGTAAAAAAGAACTGCTTTTATCAAAATAACAAGCTTGTTGTTATCATAACAAGCATGAAAATCCTTATTTTACTGGTGCTAATCAAATAACCTCTGAATTCTTCAAAAGCTCACTGTTAGTAAACAACAAATTGCTGCTTATCAACAAACATATTATTTTCATTACATGCTATCCTTTGAAATTATGGCCATTGTTCTTGAGCTCCTTATATTTTATTGATATTAAAATATTATTGTTTAGCTAAGCACTTAGATTGATATACATTCTGAAAGTTACTTTCTTCAAGTGGTTGTACATTAGAAACCTCTCAGTAGGATCATATTCAAGGTGGCTGGAATATCAGCAGATGAAGAATTTACCATAAATATTTCACTAACCTGATGGCTAAGACAAGAATTTTAGAATGAGAAATAGTAGACACTAATCTGTTCAGCAAGTGAACCAATGAGTCTTTGTAGGTCATTTGACCTGGTAGAAATAGCAGCAAAATTTCATTATCAGATGCTTCTGTCTTAAAAATGGAAGCATATGTAATAAAAACAGGAGGAGTCACAGTTGGAAATCTTTGGATTATAGATGATCACAGACCTGTTTTATCAGACTTGATCTAGGGTTAAGCAACTACTTGTGTGCTGTAACAGTGCTTGAAATAAGTTATCCTCCACCAAGTTAAATAAGTTATACACCCACCAAATAGAGTAGCACATTAGATAGGAAATGCATCCACCAAATTAGATAAGCTACTGAGCTATATGAAACATTCACCCACCAAATGAGATAGGACAAACAACTACTAAATTAGGGCATACAGAACCAAAATTAGATAGGACAAATGAGATAATGCATACACCCACCAAATTAGAAAGGACATACACACATTAAACTATGTAAGACATACATCTGCCAAATTAAGTGATATGGTCACCAAATCAGGTCATATAGCACCAAATTAGGACATACAATGCTGAAATTAGAACATACACTCACCAAATTAGAAAGGATATACACGCATTAACCTATATAGTTCATACATCTGCCAAATTAGTTCATATAGCACCAAATAAGGACATACAGAACTGAAATTAGATTGGACATACACCCACCAAATTAGGGAGAACACAACACACACACACTAAACAATATAGGACATGCACCTGCCAAATTAGGTCATATTGTCACCAAATTTGTTCATATAGCACCAAATAAGGACATACAGTACTGAAATTAGATAGGATGTACACCCACAAAATTAGATAAGGCATATATCCACACCCACCAAACTATATAAAACATACAACCACCAAATTAGGTCGTATACCTACTAAATTAGGTCATACAACTTCAAAATTAACCCATACAGCTATCAAATTAGATAGGTGACACATCCATCAAATTAGAGGAAACATACACACTCCAGATTAAATAGGACATACACCCACCAGATTAAGGCATACAGCTGCCAAAGTAGGTCATACAACCACCAAATGAAATTATTCTAGATCACAGACACGTCACTCAAATATTAATGTCTATACTTCTGTTATATAAAGACAAACTTATACTATGGATTAGGATGAAAGAACTGAATGGACAACAAAGTGAAAAGAAACATCGCTTCAGTATTTGATAGAGTTCTTTAATGAATCTAAGAGATCAATCAGACATAATTATTATAAGACGATAAGTACTGTTATTTTCTAATTCTTTTATTGGGTTCAGTCATTGGAATATGGTCTATTAAGCTGTGGAAACAACTTGAGAGGAAAATTTGTCTAGAACTGAGGTGAGGCAAGTCCGATAGGCTATAGAAGACACTTGCCCAAGGTGTCATGCAGTAGGACTGAACCTGGAATCATGTGGTTGGGAAGCAAACTTCTTACCACATTGCCATGCCTGTATGAAAAAAAATTGTTTAAATATTTTGTGTATCATCGAAATATAACCCAAGGGCCATATGGACCGTGGTTGAGAATCCCTGGTCTACAACATTAGCACCAGTCCAGGGTTAAACAACAACATCCAATTTTTGAGGTGTGTTCAGATGATAAACAGTAAACACAGTGTAGAAGAGGATAATCTATGTAGCCGACCTCTTGTTTGGAAGGTGTTCTTTTCTCGAAAGGTATTTGCATGATTGATGATAATTTGAAGATAATTTTTCTGAAAATTTATTACCAATTTCTCCAAAGATATCACTTCACTGATATTGCCTTGGTGTAGCAGACACATTTGGGTATAAATAGACATAACAGAATATGACCATAGAGCTAAGTATATTTACCTATCATCTATCATCAAGTCATTTAAATCAAATATACTTCCTTACTTGATAAACTGCACTCTTCAGTTGATTAACAAAACAATTTCTCTTGTTTACCATAGCTTAGGTCTGCAGATAAAATAGGCTCTGATCAGAACACATAATGTTTGTTCAACCTTGACAATAATCATTACTCACTTTCTCTCAATAAAATCTTATTAAACTTAGAAACACTAAACCGATACAATAGTCCTTTTTTCTTGCAAATGTCTGAAGTTCCAGATTCCATCAGAATAAATGTTGTCAAGGATGTATTCATAATAAAGACTATCTTCATCTGAGTTTTCATCATCAATGCTCTTACCATTAATTGACATTTAACTTAACCTTATGAAATTATTGTCTCATTTTAAGGCTGGCATTTCAGAATTTCACAAGTTTCCGTGGAAAAGTCATGAAAAAAAATTATTCTATCAATAACTTAGAAAAGATTCTGCCAAAAGTCAATATTCTTTCATAGATGATTCTGCTTGAGAGAGAAAAAACCCAGCACCTCTGTCAAGATCCTTCAGTTCTATTCTATTGTCATAGCAACAGATTCTTACTGAAATTATACAATTTTTTTTTACCATATTTTGATAACCAATGAAAATACAATAAATTCATAGATGTCACTTTGATAGGATTTAAGTAATAATAAAATATCGGTTTTTTTTACTTTGTAAAATTTTAGTTTTTTATATTAGCAAGGAGCAGTCTGGTATATAGGTAAAAACTTTTGTATGATTGTTGAGAACAGACTTAAGGGATCTTTGATTAAAGATACTGATGGTATGAAAGAGAGAGAGAGAGAGAGACTGTATGTGTTTGACTGGTTAGTAATGAAGATGAGAGATGCTAAGTGAGTGAAAGTGATGGCTGTCAATGATACATGATAATGGAAGGATGTAATAGGAGAAAGAGGGGATGATGGTAAGTAGGGATAGAATACAGACAGACATATTTAATACAAAACCATTCCTATTTACACAGGTGGCTGGGTAGGAGAGTGGCAGTAAGGGGAGAGGCATATTGATAGGAAAAGGGGTGATGATAACTGGGAAAATAAAGCAGAGTGGGAGGATGGTATATGGAGAGGAGACACCTAATGTAGATAATATATATTAGTGACAGAAGCAGTATTAATAGAAAGAGGTGATATTTATCCTCACATAAATGTGGATGTTCTATAGGAACAAACTATACTGCAGTAGATACCATGAGAGAAACTCTCATATTGGCTTTTGGTGCAAAATGCAAGCTTTTTTATAGCACTAATGGTGAGATAAACAGCCACCATCCATTGCAGAGCATTTTGCACCAAAAGCCAGTATGGGAGTTTATCTCATGCTATTTACTATAGTATAGTCTGTTCTAAAAGAACATCCGTGTTTAAGATGGGATAAATACTACCTCTCAGTATTAATTCTGGTTCTGTCGCTAATATCATCATCATTATCATCATCGTTTAACATCCGCTTTCCATGCTGGCATGGGTTGAATCAACTGGAACTTTCATCATCATAACCAAAGGAGTTCCACTCCAAGACAGAAATTCTTTAATAACTTAGGTAAATAGATTCCAGAACTTTTCCAGTTTATTCAGAGTCTGGTATTTATGACATACTAAGAATTAAGCCACTTACATAAAAATCTTTCCTCTACTCCTAAAGAAGCCTTCTAAGTATCTCAAAGAATTTACCTCATTTCTTAATCTTTTTTTTTTATCTTTGATCTTTTACTTGCTTCAGTCATTAGACTGCTTAGGCGCTGCCTTGAAGAATTTTTTGTCAAATGAATCGACCACAGTACTTAGTTTTTTTAAAACCTGGTCCTTATTCTATTGGTCTCTTTTGCTGAGCCACTAAGTTACAGGGACATAAACAAACCAACACAAGTTGTCAAGCAGTTGTGGTGGTGATGGGGGGGACAAACACACACACACACACACATACACACACACACACATACACACACACGCACACACACATGATGGGCTTCTTTTGGTTTCCGTGTCTACCAAATCCACTCACATGGCTTTGGTTGACCCAAAGCTATAGTAGAAGACACTTGCCCAAGGTACCATGCAGTGAAATTGCACCTGGAACCATGTGGTTAAGAGGCAAGCTTCTTACCACACAGCCATGCCTGCTAACTCTTCCTGTTCATCTGTTGCATATGAAGCCCACATTCCCTGTCCACCTAGATCTGATCCCACTATACATTTTGTACACCTATAGCTTACAGCAAGTACACCACATCAAATTCCCACCTACTTCTTTTCTGCGTAACAAGTAGGGCACCTTCCTTGATGGTTGTAGGCAATATCTTTTTTCATTTTTATTAATAGTTTCCACTTAAAAGATACTGCAGCAGACCGGCGTCCCATCCAGATGGGAAATATATACGCCATGGAAACCAGAAAACTGGCCCTTATGAGTTGGTATGATTTGAAAAGGAATCTTTACTTTACTTTATTTACCAGATATTGATCGTTCCAAGTTTATGTTCAGAACCCATCAAATGGGTTGTACCTATAATCCAAAGTTGCATCTCCAAGTCTCCTCAAGTACCAAACAGTGGAATTGAAACCGAAAACATGTTTCTGTGAACTAGACTTCTTAATCACAAAACCAGATCTGCACCCATGTCTGCATTCGAAAGATAGGTATTTATTTGTGATTTTTTTTCCCTCCATAATCTAAAAGGTAAAAAGAACCCTTTCAGTCATAAATGACCATGGGATTGCACCTAGAAAATTACTCTCCGAGGTACAAGTCTGAGCAAGGTTGTTTATGGAAGACCAGCAGCCTCCCATCTCCATTGCCACTGGTGCTATCCAAGGGAAGGACAAAAGCCTGTAAAGCTTGGCACCAGTGATGCTGCAACTCATTTCTACAGCTGAATGAACTGGAGCAACGTGAAATAAAGTGTCTTGCTCAAGAACACAACACACAGCTCTGTCTGGGAATC
Organism: Octopus bimaculoides; assembly: GCF_046866305.1. Classification (NCBI taxonomy): domain Eukaryota; kingdom Metazoa; phylum Mollusca; class Cephalopoda; order Octopoda; family Octopodidae; genus Octopus; species Octopus bimaculoides. The sequence goes on along the minus strand of NC_142937.1, from coordinate 62,444,907 downwards.
GAACTCATTACTTCATGATTGCTAAACCCGATGTTCTAGCTGCTGAGCCATGCACCACCCTTAATCTATTTTTACTCTTTTTACTCATTTACTGGTTTCAGCCATTTGACTGTGGCCATGCTGGAGCACCGCTTTTAGTCGAGCAAATCGACCCCAGGACTTATTCTTTGTAAGCCTAGTACTTATTCTATCAGTCTCTTTTTGCTGAACCGGTAAGTTACGGGGACGTAAACACACCACCATCGGTTGTTAAGTGATGTTGGTGGGGGACAAACACAGACACACAAACATATACACACACATACATATATATATATATATATATATATATATATATATATATATATATATATATATATATATATATATATATATACATATATATATATATATACATATACATATATATATGGCGGGCTTTTTTCAGTTTCCGTCTACTAAATCCACTCACAAGGCTTTGGTCAGCCCGAGGCTATAGTAGAAGACACTTGCCCAAGATGCCACGCAGTGGGAATGAACCCTGAACCATGTGGTTGGTAAGCAAGCTACTTACCACACAGCCACTCCTAGCCTTATCTGTAACTTTAATTCTAAACTCAAAATGGTGCTGTGAAGAAACAAATAGGGGTTTGTAGGGCTATGATAGGAGGAATTTTCCCTCAGTGGCTTGCAGTGGCTTTGAACCTGGATACAGGTAACAGCAAGGCAAACTGTTTCATCCATAAATATGTGTTTATAGATGAACGATAGGAGGGGGAGTGGGAGAGAGGATAGGGAGAAAGAGGAGAAGGAGAGGAAGAGGAAAGGGGGGAGAGAGGGATATACACGAGGGAGAAAGAAAGAGAGAGAGATGAGTAGGAGAGAGCCAGGAAAAAAGGGAAGACAGAGTGCAAAGAGAGAGACAGAGAGAGAGACAGACAGAGAAAGCAGGGGGGGGGGGAATGAGAAGGGAAGGAGAGACAGAAGAGAAAGAGAAGGTGAGAGTGAGAGAGAGAGTGAAAGCAGGGAGGGGAAGAGGAGAGTGATGTGTAGGAGAGAATTATTCTGAAGAAGCTTATGAAGGAAAAATATATTTTGAAAATATAAAAAAAAGAAATATGAAATTAACAGAAATCAAGATATAATTGATTTTCTCTGTCTTTAAAATTTTACATATGTAATGACTATGGGTGTGTATATAATATTAGTGTATACATATGAATGCTTTCAGTGCAATCTTCAAAGTTGCAGCTGCCTGTTCGTGAAGCATCTGTCTCGTCAAACATGTTAAAAGTTACCAAGGAAATAAGATTTACAAGAAACAGATTGTTCAGTGTGTCTTTGGGTGTGTCTGTGGGTGTGCATACAAGTGTGAATGCATGTGTGAGTGTGTGTGTGTGTGTGTGTGTGTGTGTGTGTATGTGAGGGGGAGTGGGGAAGAGAGAGTAAGAGAGAGAGTAAGAGAGAGAGAGAGAGAGAGAGAGAAAGAGTGTGTGTGTATGTGTGTGTGTGTATGTGTGTGTGTATGTGTGTGTGTGTGTGTGTGTGTATGTGTGTGTGTGCCTGTGGGTGTGTATGCACATGTGAATGCGTATGCGTCTGAGTCTGTGTCAGAAGAAGACAGAGAGAGAGAGTGTGTATTAACGTGTATGTATGTATGAATGTGTGCATGTGTCTGTAGGTACGCATATACATGTAAATGTGTATATGCGTGTGCATGAATCTGTGTGTGTGTGTGAGAGGAGAGTGGGAGGAAAGAGAGAGAAAGAGCGAAGGAGTGTGTGTGTGTGTGTGTGTGTGTGCGTGCTTGAATGTGTATATGTGTCTGTGGGTGTGTATGCACGTGTGAATGTGTGTGTGTGTGTGAGTTGTGTGTAAGGGGTGGAGGAAAGAGTAAGAAAGAGAAAGAGAGGGTGTGTGTTTTAGTGTGTATGTGTGAATGTATGTATGTGTCTGTAGGTGCATATACGCATATGAATATGTATGTGTGTGTGCATGGGTCCATGTGTGTGAGAGAGAGAGAGAGAGAGGGAGAGAGGAAGAGAGAGAAGAAGAGAGAGAGAGAGAGGAAGAGAGAGAGAGAGGAAGAGAGAGAGAGAGGAAGAGAGAGAGAGAGGAAGAGAGAGAGAGAGGAAGAGAGAGAGAGAGGAAGAGAGAGAGAGAGAGGAAGAGAGAGAGAGAGGAAGAGAGAGAGAACGTGTATGCATTAGTTTGTGTGTGTTTATGTGTGTGTGTGCTTGTGTTCGTGTGTATATGTATGAGAGTATGTAGGAGAGAGAGAGAGTGTGTGTATGTGTGTGTGTGATTGTGGATGTGTGCAGGTGCATGTGCATGTATTCACATGTGTGTGTTCGTATGTGTTTAAATGTGTGCATATGAGTTTGCATGTGTGTGTGTGTGTGGAAAAAGAGAGAGACAGTGTGTTTGTGTGTGTGTGTGTGTGTGTGTGTGTGTGTGTGTGTGCATGTTTGAAGGAAGAATATGAGTGTGTGTGTGTATGTGCATGTGTTTGAAAGAAGAATGTGTGTGTGTATGTGTGTGTGTGTATGTGTGTATGTGCATGTGTAAAGGAAGAATGCGTATGTATATGTGCACGTGTGTGTGTGTGTATGTGCATGTGTTTGAAAGAAGAATGTGTGTGTGTCTGTGTGTGTGCCTGTGTGTATGTGCATGTGTGAAGGAAGAATGTGTATGTATATGTGCACGTGTGTGTGTGTGTGTGTGTGTGTGTGTGTGTGTGTGTGTATGTGTGTGCATAAACGAAAAGGCATGGATTGAGTGAGAAGAGAGAACATTTCTGCAAACAAAATACAATTATCCAGCTAATAGTTTTCAATATTTTGTCATATGGAAGTTATTATACAAGTAATATTACCATTATTTGTTTGCCTCTGAATTTTCTTACCATTTCTATATAAATGTAGTAGGGAAAAAAATTATTTGTTTTTTTTTTGCTACCTACTTTAATTCTGCAATTATATGACACAATAGCATTCTCTTGCAGTTTTGGAAAGCACTGTACCAAACTCTGTCTCATTGTATTCAAAATTTCTACTCAAGCTCTCATTTCATTCCCCTGGACTTAGACATGGCAGTCAATGAACTGTCTTTGATGAAATTTCTTTGACCATACTTAAATTCTTTGCACTTAAAATGCAATGATAATGTTTAACAGTAAAGATATATATATATTTATCATGTATGTATGTATGTATGCATGTATGTATGTATGTATGTATGTATGTATGTATGTATGTATGTATGCATGTATGTATATGTGTATGTATGTATGTATGTGTCCATGTGTGCATGTATGTATTATGTGTATGTATGTATGTATATATGTATGTCTGTCTGTATGTATGTATTTAGGTATGTGCTCATATGTCTGTATGTATGTGTGTATGTATGCATGTATGTATGCATGAATATATGCATGTATCTGTTCATACGTATGTATGTATATGTATGCATATGTATGTGTATATGTATGTAAGTGTGCATGTGTGTACTTTTGTATGAATGTGGAAAGAGACTGAGAAAGAGTTGGGTACTCATCGTACTTTTATAAATGACAATTTCATATTCAAAAGAAAAACTGACTATAAGCAATAAATTTCTTGCTTTAAATATCCCTGGGAAATTTTCCTGTGCCATTAATTTAAATTGTGTCGCCAAAGAAGTTTTTTACTCAAAATTATTACCCCACCACCACCACCAACACAACCACCACCATTGCCATGACCATCACCATCACTGCCTCCACCACTACCATCACCTCCACCACCATCTGTCAGTCATCCTAAATACTGGCACTTACATGTAAGACAATACTTTACTAAAGAGGTATAATGAGACTGAAACATGTCCCAAGTTGTCACATTACTTATCAAAAATCAGATTCATTTTCTATTGTTCTGAGTGACTTGATGCAGGACATCATAGAATTCATCAGTAAAATAGCTATGCTGAAATGGGCTCTTACCACTAATGTCTCACATAGAAAGATATTTACTACATTTTGATTTGATACATAGACAAACTCTTGAAAATGTAATGCAAGTAATATATAAAGCAATTAGTCGAGATATTTTCTTATAAACATTATTAAACATAAACTTTATTAACCCTCTTATAGTGGAGCGAAAATATGTCCATTCAAAATTTCATTACCCTTAACTGCAGAAGGCAGTTTTATATACCAGTCTATCTTTTGTTGTGGAATAACACATCTAAAACTATTTTCTGTTGAAACATGTCAAGTTTACGGAGGCAACAGAACTTGCTGAAATTACCAAATTCTATTTTTTGGTAGACGTTTACTATAATTACTGGAATAAGCATGAAATTCAAATTTTGTAGTTAAAGGTTATGCATTACAAATTCATAAACAAGAAATGCTGCGAGTAACAAGTATATGTTGTCAGAGCCAAAACTCATGTGCTAAAAGAAGAGAAACGAAAGCTGAACCAGGGTGGTGAAGGTATGACACAGAAACAAAGCAACCATTTGATCTTTGACAAATCTGAACAGACATTTGCTACTTGATTTCAAGCAGATGTGTCTGTTTTTGCATCAGCCCTTTGCTCAACTCTGAGTGGATTTTTTGTCCTTTTTCAATCTCAGATTATTTATAAATATATTGGTAGTTTATGTTAACAAACAAAGTCACTCATCTTATAATAATTATATTCCCAAACAAGACGATGCTCCACTTAGCCTTAGCTGTGCTGGCTAAAACAAATGAAAGAATTTCTCATTCACATTTAACCTACAAATGTTCACCCGCTTTTCTAACAAGAATTCTAGTTTTCTGACAACAAATTCAATCTGCTAATTACTCATTGCTTTCAATTATTTCCTTTAACACTACTTTCAGGAGGAATTGGTTCAAGTATCATTTGAAGCTATAGGGTTTAAAGAATCTTCTATGCATTGATTTAATCTTAATAATGCTCATCACTTTACAAAAACATTTTTCGAATTCAAAAGCAATAACAAAATAAAATAACCTTTCTTTCTACTTTTCTTTTAACCAATGTCTTAACAGCTACTTTAGATAGCTTTGGGCAGCCATTTCTAGGTTGTACTAAACTTAAACAATCTGCCAACAAATCAACTTTTACACATCTTTTAAAAACATGTACAATATTTTGTCTTTCTCAAGTCAATACTCTTCTTTCTTCAAATTAGTAATTTACAAATTTTTCCATTTTTCAACAATATTCCCTCAATCACGCACACATCTGCATCTTCCTCTTCTCTTACAAGGCCTTCAGAATATAAAGCACTTAAAGATGTGCTTGTCATCTTCATTTGCATAAAAACCTAAAACCTATACATATCCAGAAAACTGAATCATACCATATTCATAAGTTGCAGTTTGCCATGTGGGTTTCTATAGGGAGGAATCATTTCATCAGTTTAGTGTCTAGTGATTCTGTCTGAAACTACTCAGGAACCATGCTTCTCACAACCCAAACCCACTTCTACACAGAACACCATCACATCTCCTTATCTCTACTTCTATCTGCAACCACTAACATTACCACTGGAACAACTCTTAATATCCGCAATACACTTCACAAGCCCAACAAACCAAGCCATCCCACCTTCACCACTTGCATTTGTTCCACTCATCTCAAGACCACATTTACACATACACACTCATACACACACGCACACATGTGCACATGCCCACGCATGCATGCACTCATACTTGCATGCACTCGTACTTGCATGCACACACACATGCACACGTGCGCACACATGCACACACAAAAGAAGAACACAAGTGAGGTTCAAAGTTCACAACAGCTGTTTCAGCAGAATTTTATTGATGCACTCTTAGATTACGTCATGGCAAAACCCACCATCTTCAGGTAAATTTTAAACATAAATAAGGCAGAAATAGAAGGCGACCATTTCACCATCAACTATAGGGCAACAGACTATGAGTATATTTATGCATATAGATATGGAGAATTAATGCAGAACTTATAGCTCTCATACACTGACTTAGGTAATGTACCTACAAATTTACATAAAAACCTAGAAAGGGCAAAAGAAACTGATGTGGTTTCTCCAAATCCAATCTATTAGTGGCACAGTGAAGATTTGCGAGACATTCCAAAGATTTTCCATCTGAGATTCTTTATGTGAATAAATACACACACTTGGGTGTATGCATTGGCACTTCTCAACTCAACCACATATTTACAAATGCTGCGAATGCTCTTAACTCAAAAAGTCTCAACGTTTTGTTATCAACTGGCTTGAACTCTCTTAAGAAGAACCTAAATAAAACTCAAAGAAAAACATACATACATATGTACACATACACAAGGAGGTGCTGAAAAGTTCTTGGCTTTGGGTAAAAGAAAATACAGAAGGTTCAGTCAATTATGATTTTACTCAATATATTTCTCTCTCAGATTAACATACTTATTGCAGTGGTCCTTCAGTTTTTCTAAGCCCTGTAAAAGGAGCTCAGAATGTTGGGCCTCCAACTATACCTTTCATGATACCCTTAAAGTCAGGAACTTTTCAGCTTCTCCTCATCCATCCATCCATCCATACATACATACATACATACATACATACATAAATGCATACATACATATCTATTTATTTATATATTTATTTTCAAATATATTGTAACTTACTCATAAGTTCAGCGTCCTTTCCCTATTACCCGATGTGCTGAATGGTTAAGCTCTGAGTCAAACTAGCAAAACCCTAGCCACAAATAAATCTCATTACCCTCTCCACCATATATTTAGTTTGTAAATAAAAGATGAAGATTGCACTCAATACAAGTTACTGAGTTACTTCATTTATTTAAACTTTGGGTTTATCTGTCACTCAAGTTTCAGGTTACTAATTTAGATATTTAAACAGCCCTATGACTTTATGCACACATCATTCTGAATGGTGCCTTCATTGGCCAGACTTCTTCCATTGTCCAAACCTCCTTTCATTAGCCAATCCATTTTGGTATTTCATTGCATCCTGTTAAGTTGCTGCTTCTTGTTTATTAGAATGTTGCAGATGTCTTGTCATTACAATTTTCTCTTTGGATATTTATCCTGACTGCAACTCTGACCAGTTTTCAAAATGAAACATTTGGTATCTGTACCAGGATAAGATTTCCATTCTCCTATTGAGTAATTACAAATTCTTGCAGGATGATATTGTTTCTCTACAACAAAGTATGTACTTCTCAAAAAAAAAAAAAAAAAAAAAATACTGGAATTGAAAACTTTACAAATTTCCAAACAAGATCCAAGGCTTCCTTTTAGAGGGAAGGCAGAATATTCTTGGTATTCATGCTTTCTTTAAAAGCATTAAACAGATTGGTGAGGTGAACTTCATAGACCCAGGTGCTAGAGACTGTAAATATTAAATCTTAAAGAAATATATAACACACTCCAAATGTTAATATTTTAGCATGTTGTTCCTATAAGAGTGCAACTTGTTCTTCAGTTACAAAAAATTTGGCTGGCAATTCAAAGGTTAAATGGTAATAAGTATCAATTCTATTCACAATAACCATTGATATGATAATGTTTCTTGGCAATTGTAGAACTTTGCAGAAATTACGGAGTAATATTTGTCTAGTATTTAAGAACTGGTTTAACAATCCTTTTATCTTGTACCACAATATCAAAACTGATACATCATCAGAGCTCACAAGAATATCAATAACTTCTTACCAACCCACAGTTATTAAAACTAGCTCCATTTCAAGATAAAGTCCGCTTAAATTTGAGATGACCAATATTTCAATAATCAGATTTAAAGATCATGCAATTAGCTTTACATATAATGGTTTGTGCTCTAATTCTTCAAGTGAGTTGAATAAAGGTGTAGTGGATACAAATATTAGAAAGTTATAATAAAAGCATAAGCGGACAATTCCTTTCTTTTCTAGTTTCAACTGTCTGTCTTCTTGTTTAATTTCTTTGAAATTCTGAGCTATTCTATAGATGAACTTTCATCTTAAGTAATTAACTTTGCATTAAATGTTTGATACAGAATTAACAATGTGGATCATCACTATGATCCCACATCCATCTCCCACTCCACAACATCATCATCATCATCATCATCATCATCATCATCATCATCATCATCACCCCCATCACCATCATCAGTGTAATATCTGCACTGCAGTACATTTTCATGAGACGTGTATCATGTATCTGTAATCATCTGTGAAGTTTAATTTCCTTAGTCTAGAATATAATGAATTCATCTCTTTTGACCAGCTACTATCCTGATATAACTGCAGGAAGCATCACATTCATACACACATACATGCGTACATACACAAACACACACATACATACATGCATACATACATACATACATACATACATACATACATGCATGCATGCATATATACCCACACACACACACACACACGCACATACATACATACACACATGCATGCATACATACACAAACACACACATACATACATGCATACATACATACATACATACACACATGCATGCATACATATATACCCACATTCACACATACAAATATTCATACATGTTGTTTTGATTATTTTAACCATAATAACCCAGGCCATACTGGAATACCATTGACATACATGGAATCATAAAATTAACTATATACAAACTTATTGACAAATCACTCCAGTACATTTCATATCATCATCATCATCATCATCATCGTTTAACGTCCGCTTTCCATGCTAGCATGGGTTGGACGATTTGACTGAGGACTGGTGAAACCGGATGGCAACACCAGGCTCCAGTCTGATTTGGCAGAGTTTCTACAGCTGGATGCCCTTCCTATGCGTGTGTGTGTGCATGTCTATATATATGTATATATGTATGTACGTATATATATGTATGTATGTATGCCTGCATGTAAGTGTATATATATAAAAATTCATATATATATATATAATATATAATATATATATATCAAAAGGATGTGTTATAATACTTTTCCACAGCTATACCAACAGTCAAACATACCTCCATCATCAGCTGCCATATGGATATCATTATGATTTCAACACCTGGGCAGTACCATTCAATCCAGCAGTGTCAACAGCACTAAAATAAGTGTTGTTTGGGAACAAATAAACAAACCAAAGAAACCACAACTTTCAAATACATTTACCTAATGTACAGCCATGTATATACACACTAACATCAGTAAGTACATAAATACAAAACAAGGTGGAAAAAATAGTACTTGAATATTGAAGGCATTGATCACAACTGTCTAATGAACGGGTACGTGAAACTCTGAGTAACAGATTTTTGTGATGTTTTTGTAACTTTAATAAAAAAAAAGTATATATACATACATACATATATATATATATATATATATATATATATATATATATATATATATATATATATATATATATATATATATATATAAGAAATTTACTGTATCTGTACACAATATAGCAACTTTATTTTATATACTTTTGACCTAGGTGCCTTATGTTAAAACTTCCCCTGTTCCATTATAAACTAGTCTGCTAGTACAGAAACCCCCCACCTATAGTAGTTTGTCGCTAAACCTAAAGAAATTTTATAACTATATCATCCATGTTTACTGACAATATTGCTTACCCCTTTCCCTTTCCCTACAAAGAAAATGCTGGTGCCCTCTTAAGCTTTGAATCACTAGGTCTGATAAGATGATCCATAAATCAGAAACAAAAAAACAAATAATATCAGTGACAGTTAAAAATCTGCTTAGAACTAATTACTAGCCTATATGGTCTGGCTAAGTCAAAATGGTTTTTTGTATTCTTCCTTTCTACTTTGAGAGTTTAAATGTAGTTATAAAAATATGTCCTTCTGTTGAAGTGAAATTTCAGTAAATTTCTATATCTTTGTGCAACTGAGGATTGCTCTGCATTTTACATTTGATGTCATATTCACATTGCTTAAATAAATGGAGTCGCATGAAACGATCGTACTGCATTAACTTTGGATATCCTTGTTGCTTATTTTGACTTTTAATCACCTTGTTTTGAAATTGTATGGATAATACCATACTTAATTCTGGTGTCTAAACTTAAGTACCATATTCACCTTGAATCTATATATATATATATAGGGTGTCCACAAAGTCTGGGTACATGGAGTAAATAAAATCATAACATAAACAATTAAATATAAGAAATAATTTTCCTTTTTTACTTTTGTTTAAATCAAATAAAAAATACTTTACTTTTCTAAATTTATTTATGTTATTTTTTCTACCCAGATCGAATGATGGCTCTGTCTAAAGAAGAAAGAATCAAGCTAGTACTCTTAAGTGGACGAGAGGGATTGTCTTATCACAAAATTTGCGGAAGAATTTAATCTTCGATACCCTTATAGGCAACCTATTTATTTTATTGCTGTCGGGAAATTGATCAAGAAGTTTAAAGAAACAGGCAGTGTTTTGGATAAATCCCGTTCTGGGCGACCAAAGACTTCAGATGAAATGAAAGAGACTGTCAAGCCCAAGGTTTCTGCTAGCCCAAAGAAATCACTTCGTTGGACATCCACGGTGTTAGGTTCCAAAATCAACCATCCACAAAATCCTGGTTGAAGAAAAGTTTGATCCATACAAGCTACAGCTATTGCATCACTTAAATGAAGATGACCCTGATAGACGAATGCAGATGAGCGAATGGTTTTCAGATAAATTGGATGAAAATATCAATTTTACTAAAAACTTTGTGTTGTTCAGTGATGAAGCTACGTTTTATCAACAGACAGAATTTTCGATACTGGTCTTGAGGTAATCCACATTGAACGGATCCATCCAAACAGCAAGGCAGCAAAAAGGTGATGGTGTGGTATGGTTTATGGAAAGCTCATGTGCTAGGACCCTTCTTCTTTGATGAACATGTAATGGGTGAGACTTATTTAAACATGTTGAGAGACAAACTAATACCACAAATTGAGCACCTAGGTAAGGGACTTCCGAATTGGTTTCAGCAGGATGGGGCCCCTACCCATTTTGCCACAACTGTTAGAGATTGGCTTAATGACACTTTTTCTCACTGGATTGGAAGAAGGGGTCATGTGGAATGGTGCCCTCGTTCACCAGACCTTTCTCCCCTTGACTTCTTTTTCTGGGGTATGTTGAAAGAGAAAGTTTATTCAATAAAGATTACAGATTTAAACCACATGAGAGAACGCATTACCAGTCAGTGAGCTGAAATTGATGGCAATGTAGACTTATTTAATCGAGTTCACCTGAATTTTGCAAGGCGCATCAAGTTATGCATTGAAAATGATGGAAATCATTTTGAAAATATTATTTATTAACATTATAATTAAATAAAATTGTTTTGTTTTAAAAATATATGTTAATCCTCATGTACCCAGACTTTGTGGACATACATATACATATATATGTGTGTGTGTGTGTGTGTGTGTGTGTGTGTGTGTGTATACATATATATATATCTTTAACAATTCACAATAATGACTTTTATTACTTTTATTCCTACCTCAGTTCATCTAATTGCATATATCTATTGTTACTTTTCATAAAATGCCTTTACTTTTTTTGATTCCCAATGTGCATTTTGCTTATTTTTCTTCTTACTTTCTCCTTACATTTCCACGTGTAGCTTCTATTTTCTTTTTGTAACATATTTCTATTATATATACACACACACATATATATATAAATATATACACATACGTTTCACCAAGCTGGATTACTGAAAGTTGAGACAAATTGTTGTAAGTTGAAACAAATTGTTGACTCTTTTGCTTTTCAATGATTTTTTATGTTATTTTATATTATATTCATAGTATATTATTCATATTGTAATATGAATAAATTATTGGATTGTGAATTGAATCTCTCTGTTTAATTTATTGTTTGTAATTTGCATTATACCCATATTTATATGGTATTCAACTGACATACCAGTATGTTTTACACACCCCTTTGAAGGAATTCCTTTCCTTAGTTTGTTACTTTATATATTCATATATATATATATCTATAAATATCCACGTATATATATACACATATATACACACACACACATGAGGTGTCTAAGTGTTTGTAAGTCAGGGAAAAGATGCACTCATATATTTGTCAATAGAGTGGGTATATTATCCAAAATGTACAGTATTATATATGCATCACTGCTGATCTTACCCATCAGCTTCACACAAGGAATACGATGGAGTGTTAGGTAACAATCTGATTATATAACCTTACATTCATCAGAGTTAGCTGATGTGGAAAGGAATATGGTGATTGTTCTTTGTTGTCGGAAGTGAATGGACACATCCAGTTTGCGATTGCTATGAAAAAGATGGTGAAACGAATATGAGCATGGGATTAGGTTTAGAGTTATGCCTCTTGGTTGGGTTCACTGTAAAGCTGGTAAGAGTTATCTTAAAGTGTTTGTGGGAAATGTATGTGCTATTAAGTGTGGTGCTCTTGTGGGGATGGAGTGTGTAGTGTTGTCATATGTATAACATTTTTTCCAGAGGTGTAGGTATATATAATTGTATTCATTAGTCTGTTTTCTTTCTATATTGGTTAAGGTCATGGGGGCTTTATGTTAGTGTGTGTGTGTAGGGGTACAATATGTGTGTGGGAGGGGTTAAATATGTGGGGGTATAATATGTGTGTAGGGGTATATACATTATCATCGTTTAACGTCTGTTTTCCATGCTGGCATGGGTTGGACAGTTCGACCGGAGTCTGGAAAGCCAGGAGGCTGCACCAGGCTCCAGTCTGATCTGGCAATGTATCTACAGCTGGATGCCTTTCCTAATGCCAACCACTCTGAGAGTGTAGTGGGTGTTTTTTTATGTGCCACCGGCACAGAGCCCACAGGGGGCTGGCATTGACTATGATCGGTTGGTGCTTTTTACGTGCCACCAGTATAGGAGCCAGTCAAGGCAGTGATGGCATTGGTCATGTTTGGATGTTACTTTTTATATGCTACCAACACAGAAGCTAGTTGGGGTGAGGGGCCTGACATCGACCACGTTCAGATGGTACTTTTTATGTGCCACCAGCACAGAGACCACAACTACAATTTCCATTTGATTGTGATTTGATTTCATCTGATGTTGACGTACTTGATGTACTTGATGTACTTGATATCATATATCATATACATATATATATATATATATATATATATATATATATATATATATAAGGGCATCCAGCTGTAGAAACTCTGCCAAATCAGATTGGAGCCTGGTGTAGCCATCTGGTTTCACCAGTCGTCAGTCAAATCGTCCAACCCATGCTAGCATGGAAAGCAGACATTAAACGATGATGATGATGATGATAATATTTGTATATGTGTGTATACATACAGATTTAATATAAGTATATATATGCATATATATATATATATATATATATATATATATATATATATATATATATATATATATATATATATATATATATATATATATATACATCTGTGTGAATATGTGTATATATATATATATATATGTGTGTGTGTGTGTGTGTGTGTGTATGTATATATATACATGCATGTATGTATGTATGTATCTATCTATCTATCTATCTATCTATCTATCTATCTATCTATACACACACCAACATATTTTCCAGTGATATATATATATACACACACTACGCTCACATAAAGTAATCAAACACAAAATAAAATGTTCAATTCTGATCAATTGGGACCTCATTAACCACAGTTATTGTTTACATCTAGCAGCAAGTAGTTTTATCTTGTTTCATTTTGTGTGTGTTGTAAAAACTGTTTTCAATTCATGAAGAATCAATTGAGAAATGTACCAAACATCTCTTCATGTTAAAAACATAATTCATTTGACTAAAGTTCTATATGAGGTGTATACATACATACATACATACATACATACATGCATGCATACATACATACATACATACATACATACACACATACAAACATACATACATGCATGCATACATACATGCATACTTATATACCTACATATATACATACATTTATCCATACACACATACATACATACATACATGTGTAAACATATACGCACACACATACATACACGGGGCATGATACTAGAACAGTCTGGAACAGGATATCAAAAAAGAAAATATCTATAAATGAAGTTGACCATTTTGAGACCAATGGGTCTAAAGAATATGTCTAAAGAATATTAGTGGATCTTAAACATTAAAACAGCCGCCAAATTAAAAATACAACTGACCAGATATCGTTTTGTGGGACCACACACAAAAAAATGTTCTGTTGTGGAAATTGGCTACCCTCTGGGCATAAATGCGGTCCAAAAATACAAGAGAAAGAGGACATTTATGGACCATTGATAAGAAGTTTGCAAATTAAATTTTAACTTCATACCTGTTATTTTTGGAGCAACAAGATACACACCAACCTTTCTGAAGCAAAGTATGGCTGAACTTGGAATCTTGGGGAGAGAATACAAATCCTTAATTAATATGCTACAAATGATCATGATATCAGAGACTATAACAATCTGCAAGACCTTCTTAAGATTTAAATGATAATGGTTGAAATAAGATACTTCCCTTCACAACCTTACTACCAAGTCGGTAGCTGGTCAAAATATACTATATATTAAAAAGAGAAAAAGAACATACATACATACATACATACATACATACAAAGAAATAATAACCCACAGTATAGTAGAAACCATAGCCACTCATTATGAAAAGGAAAATCTCAGTGAAAACCTCAGTAAAATGTAAACATAATAGACCTGATATGGTGATTTGGGATAGGAATAAGAAGCTGTGTATAGTTATGGAAATCAGCTGCCCAGTGGATGTTAACATAAAGCTAAAGATCAGCGCAAAAGAAAATACTTATGCTGAACTATTGAGAAATCTACAGTTATTCTATGCAGATTACAAGTTCAGGTTTATATCTGTAATTATTGGGGCACTGGGATATGTAACACACTGCCTAAATACCAATCTTGAGAAATTAGGCTTCTCAAAATCAGAATGGAGAAAGCTGATTTGAAGACTACAGATTCAGGCCATCACTGTAAAAATCTTGTTTCCTGACTAAAACAATTATAACTGAAGAATAGATATGCTTTTAATTATACATATTCAAAACAAAACATATTGATGTTTAACTGCAGGTCAGTCCTGGTTAAGCAGAGCTTTGGTCAAAAGTTTTCCAGTCATGACCGTCTAATTTCTTTCCCAGATACAGTGCACTGTGCATCCAGGCCTACTTCACCCAATGTACCCATCCCTAAGATGGCAAGGTGAAATTTGTGAGAGATTTGGCTGCTACTTCTAGCAGATAGATTGACTACATAGAGGGCTCCCTTCACTGGCTGTTTCATCAAAATGCATATAGTGTGAGTGTGCATGTATGTGTGAATAATATATACATACACACATGTATACAATATACATATATGTATATATGTATGCGTATATATATATATATATATATATATATATATTATATACACACGTTTATGTACATATGTGTATATACATGCATACATGTGTGTGTGTATGTGTTTGTGTATGTGTGTGTGTGTATGTTGTTATATTTGAGGATGGTCAAATAACCATATGCACAATATACTTATTCTTCACTTCACGTTTATTATTATTTTTATTGTCACACACACACACACACACACACACACACACACACACACACACACATATATATATATATATATACACACATATATATATATACATATACATAAATATAGACATACATATATACATACACACACACACACACACACACACACACACACACATATATATATATATATATATATATATATATATATATATATATATATATATATATATATATATATATATATATATATATATATATATGTATATGTATGTATATCTATGTATATCTATGTGTGTGTATTTGTGTGTGTATTTGTGTGTGTATGCATGTATATAAAACTCATATAGTGTTACACAACATTAAACAGACGTACCAGGTATTAAATAAAATACCAAAACCCATATAAAAAGAATCTATTCTCACCAGATTGTCCATGAAATTACTGAAAGACATCAAAGAATGGAACTAATCCGTTTAGTCATAGAACTGGTACCCCAAAGATTGGAGCGATTTTATTTCTCCAGTTACACAAATTACAAAGATGCTCTCTTTAATACTGCAATATTTCCTTAGAAATAGAGAATGATCTTTCCCCTTGTAGTCTGATTACTGTATTGTTAGTATTCTTGTGTTAAATGAAATTGGCCTGGAGGTGGTTTAGATATCAATACAGACAGGTTGCTCTTGTCTTGTGAACATTGGTATCGGTTTGGGGGTGAAACATAGCATTGCATTTTGATAGAATACTTCCAGAAGCATTTAACCAAATAAAGGGATGAAAAGGAAGGCCAGAGCAACTGAATTCAAAATACAAGAATGATGATAATGATAAATAAATAAACTATAGAATGTTATAGAGAATTATATAGAATTATTGTTAAACCAAACAAGTCGCTTTATTTATTTATTTGTTTTCCTTTTTTCTATTTTTCTTTTTCTTTTCTTTTTTTCTTTTTTCTTTCTTTTTTTTTCCTTCTGAGAATTAACATTTTGCAGCAAGTATCAGCCTTGCAAATGTCAATGTAGAATAACTGATTCTTTGAAAGATAAAAAGATAAAGGAGGAATAAATGATGTGGCCGTGAAAAGTCTGTAATATCTTTTAGTTGAAATATCTTAACTCCTGAATGAAATGGAGAAACAGTGGGAAAGTTTACCATTTATTTTGTTATTTAAGTTTGGTCTAAACAACATAAATGATTATATTGTATTTAATACATAATGAACAATAAAGACATAGAAAAACAATTAAAGTAATTATATAACTCTACTCATCATAAAACACACAAAGATTTATAGACATATGTAGTTCATATGTTGTTTAGAGATACAAATTCTTAGTATTTCTGAGCCATATATATATATATATTTGTGTGTGTGTATTTGTGTGTGTGTGTGTGTGTGTGTGTATTTGTGTGTGTGTGTGTGTGTGTGTGTGTGTGTGTTATATGTTCAAGTGAATTATTTTTTTTTACAAAACAATATATGGATGCCCATATACATCATCATCGTTTAACGCCCACTTTCCATACTAGCATTGGTTGAACGATTTGACTGAGGACTGGTGAAACCAGATGGCTACACCAGGCTCCAATCTGATTTGGCAGAGTTTCTACAGCTGGATGCCCTTCCTAATGCCATGCATCATTGTCTGCTTTATCTCATATCCAAGAACTTAGATTCTTCTTTGCTGAATGCTTCCTTTATGGTGATACTGTTGATGATTCTGTAGACCAATTCTTCTTGCATAAAAGAATTGATGGCACTGACTGCATGACAATTTTGGTGGAGGAGATGGTTGATTTTTGTCAAGCCTTTCTCTCCCGTCGTTTGATTTCTTAGATTTTTTCTTCTGGTGGCTTCAAAGTTTTTGGTTCCAATGGTGATGGAACACCACCACTTGGTTCGGGCTTGTGCTTGTGTTTCAAATAGTTTAGGCTTAATTCCAATGGTTTTTGGCGCTGATTTGAGTTGGTCCTTGTATCTTTGAAGAGGGCAGCCCCATGGCTTTTTTCCCTGAAGTGAGCTCACTGAATAAAACATGGCATGGGAACCTTGATGCTTCCATTCTTGCTATGTGTCCCAACCATTGAAGACAGAATTTCATGATCAGCAATTCATACTTTGACTTTTGGCTCTTTCCATGTCTTTGCTGTTGGTCACATAGTGTTCTCATTTGATACTCAAGATTGAATGAAGCTTTTGTTGGAGAAAGCGTTCTAATCTTTGGATGTCATGACAATACAGAATCAAGGTTTTATGGCCATATAGCAAGGTTGAAATGACCACAGCATTATAGACTACCATAATTTTCATCATTAAGTTAAAATCTTTGTTTTTGAAGACGTGTTTGATTAACATATATATGTATTTATATATATGTGTATTTAGGTTATGAGAGGTAACAGTGTCAGTAACACCCAAAGGTGTCAGGTAATGCTGAGTATGTGCTATGGATAGACCATAGTTAAGCTCCAAGTTCGGTGATTATGCAAATAAGGAGTCCAACGTAGGTCATATATCAGCGTGTGTATATATAAAAAAAATTTTTTCAGAATAAGATAAAAAACCAAAGGTGTTAAGATTTTAGAACATTTATAAATAGAAGGTCTTACAGCTGTTTCCAGGATATTTTTTATATCCCTTCATTGGAGACGGTGTAAGAAAATGTTTAAGCAATAGTTAATTTAGATAAGATACGAAATAAAGAGTGAAGTGGAGGAATGAAAATAGATGTGAGATGAGTCTTCTCATGGGTGCCATTTACATGACACCAACAACAGCCACAATGACGGTTTCACTTGGCTTAAAGATGGGCACCTCTTGCAGTAGGTGTTACGTCATTGTTTTGGTGAACCATCATGTGACATTTCAGTTCACTTCCTGACACACGTTCTTTTCTTCGTTACCTGCAAATAGAGACGCTGCATAATGCATAGATAACAGCTTCTCTGAATGTGTAGCTTCTTTGAATGTGTAGCTTCTTTGATGGCTGCTGTGGCCTGCCTTATCTAGACAGACATGCCCATACATACATACATACATACATACATACAGACAGACAGACAGACAGACAGACAGACAAATAGACAAACAGACAGACCTATACACACACACACACACAAGCATACATATATATATGTGTGTGTATGTGTCTGTATCTGCATATCTTCACATACGTACAGCTTCAGCAACAATGGCATTGTGTATGTATATATATATATATATATATATATATATATATCCAATAAACAAAACACTTGGCAGTGATCCGACATGGAAATAGATGAAATAGAGCACCTTTCTTGAATATAAGTAAAGATCAACATCAGTAAGTCTCATTCAACTCATACAAGCATGAAAAATGTGGACAACAATGATGGATCCTTATTTGGCATAGAAATGTTTACAATCTCTTTTAAATTGAGAAATGAGGCAAAACTAGTAATGTTTTTATAAAGAAAATATTAGTTCAATCTAGAAATCAATTGTCATTTTCCATCCAACTCAAACAAATGCAGACGCACAAAAATCATCATCATCATCATCATCATCATCATCATCATCATTTAACATCCATTTTCATGTTGACATTGGTTGGATAGTTTAACAGGGGCTGGTAAAGCTGGAAGCCCCACCAAGCTCCATTGTTTGTTTTGCCATGTTTTCTATGACTGGATTCCCTTCCTGACACCCACCACTTTACAGAGTGTACTGGGTGCTTTTTACATGACACCAACATCAGTGCTTTTTATATAGTACCAACACCAGTGTTTTTTACATGGCACCAGCAGCAGTGCTTTTTATGTGGCACCAGTGCCAGTGCTTTTTACGTGGCACTATCACCAGTGCTTTTTACATGGCACCAGTGCCAGTGGTTTTTGAGTGGAACCAGCACCAGTGTTTTTTACGTGGTACCAGCTAGTGCTTTTTTACATAATACCAGCACCAGTATTTTTTACGTGGTACCAACACCCATACTTTATACATGGCACCAACGCCAGTGTTTTTTTACATGGTACCAGCAGCAGTGCTTTTTACGTGACACCAACACCACTTGAAATATTTAGAACATCAAATGTTACTCTAGATTTAGCTTCTATGTTTGATGACAAACCATCTACAATAAATCATATGTAATCAATTAGATCCCCTATAATCACATTCAGAACCTCTGGGCATGCAATAGACTAGACAGAATACTTGACATAACATTTGCAGATACCTGCTGATTTGCCCACCATAAACAGAATGACTGTCACTAGAAAACTAGCTAAATATTAATGAACTCACTGCACCTAACATCTATTTCCTTTCTAAATAATTACTAGTGTACCATAGTTTGGTAAATTAGAGCTGATTAGCTTACTCATGCAACTCAACAAAAATTCTTTCTCCAGATAATGGAGAATACATCGTTTACTGGTAATATTTTTGACAAGTAATTTATATTTATATCATAATTTACAGATGTACTATCTAATATGAAGTTTTTGCAGAATTTAAGAATGCAGAGCGAAAACGAAATAGAGAGAGTGGAAGAGAAGGGGGAGAAAGAGAGAGAGAGAGGGAGATAAAAAGAAAAAGACAGAGAGTGACTATGTAAACTCCGCTACCTTTAAAAACTGTTTCCAAATATATGTTGTTGTTGTTATTATTATTATTATTATTATTATTATTATTATTATTATTATTATTATTATTATCATCATCATCATTTTTATTATCATTAGTGTTTCTTCTCTGTTTACAACAGCTCTAACATTTTTCATCCCACTTAGAAAATGTCTTTGAGAAAATTAGATGTACAGTGTATTGACATGGGTCTTTTATGTTTTTAACAAGTTAAGGTTTTAGAGTGGTGGATTTTTATCAATTTTACTTTTGATTGATGGACATTTATAAATTCTTTTGGCATTATCATGTAAATGCAAACAACATATCTTTATAGAAATATAGTCGTACATTTTTCTTTATATGAAACAATGCATGGATGCCTAAAATGATGTGTGCATGTGTGCAATTGTGTGTAAATAAATATATATATATATATATATATATATATATATATATATACAAGGAGAGGAGAGAGAGGAAGAGAAATATTTACATTCATGTGCATACATGTACATACAAATATATATAAATACATATATATAAAAAAAAATTTTCAGATGAGATAAAAACCAAGGCTGTGAAGATTTTAGAACATTTATAAAAAGAAGGTCTTACAGCTGTTTCCGGGATATTTTTTTATATCCCTTCATCGGAGACGGTGTTAGAAAATGGTTAAACAATAGTTAATTTAGATAAGATATGAAATAGAGAGTGAAGTGGAGGAATGAAAATAGATGTGAGATTTGCAGGGATATTGCATTTGTAGATCCATTATTTAGGCAAGTGAAATTGTAGTCATAAGTTGTGGCCATTGCTGGTGTCATGTAAATGGTACCTGTACCAGTGGCACTTAAAAGCACTCATTACACTCTTTGGCATTAGAAAGGGTATCCAGCTGTAGAAATCATCCCAAATCAGACTGGAACCTGGTGCAGCTCCCTGGCTTACCAGCTGCAGTCAAACCTGTACTAGCATGGAAAGTGAATGTTAAAACAACAATGACGATGACAACAATGTACAAAACTGTGTTAACCTCTAGCAGTAGTGAAAAGGCACATTCCTACTGCTTGTGTTTCAGAAAAGAATCCATCAATGGCATTACTCAAAATCAAGTTGTAGCCATCATGTACAGGGTTATAGAAAATTAACTCCTTATTTTAAAATACTTATAGATTATTTAACAATTGTAATTTTTCTTAAATTTTTGTGCTTGTTTTTTGAACTATAAATAAAACTTCATACTTAATGTTAGCTGGGTTAGACATGCGGGTGTTAATGTGGATTGTTAAAGATATAAAAAGAGTCTAATTGTGATGATATTAAGTCTCCCTTTTTTTTCTTTATCTATCTTTATCTTAGGAACGTCTTGCAAACCTGAAAGTCTCCAATAAAAATGCTTCAGAGTGTGTATTGCAGCCTAGTGCTTTTTACGTTTACGTTGTATGTTTTATGATGCTTGTATCTTTAGTGTATTGTTGTAATTTATAAGAGTACAATTTGTGGTGAGCACTGGATACATGATTTAACAATGCTCTTGTTATAGTTTTTTACTTCCTTTATTTATATGGATATAATTGAGGATTCAAAGTATTTTGTATTTGGGTTGCAGCTTTATCTTTTGTATTATTGCAAATTCAATATGTGTGTGATAAACCGTTTCATAACGATGCCTTTACATTATCAGAGTAATTTAACTGCATGCTTAACTATTTCATATTATGACTGTATGGTACAAAGAGATAACCTTTAGTTGTTATTCAGCATTTTTTATGTGGTGAACTTGATTTTTGGTGATGGTGGTTATTTTTATTACTGTCACGCTGTGTGCAAAGAGATTGTTTTTAGAGCCAGGAATTTAGTACAATAATGGTGACATTCCTGGTTTTCTATATTATGTAATTCAGAGCATGCTTAAATATCTTTTAGGTATTTTGCATTATCTGTAAATTTTGACTTTGATTGCTTCTATCTTTTAGGTGTTCTCTTTGTCTGCTTTGCTCAGAGACTTAGATTTTAAATTCTATTTGTTTTCATCAGTTGCTTTTTAGCCTCAAACCAGCAACAGTGAAACCAACTTGTAATTAAAATCATACTAGTTGGCCAGCTTGCCTTTTAAGTATATCTAGGACTACACTAGCTAAATGTCCTTTTGTTTGTTTTTACAGTGGTGGAGTGTGAATTAAGGGAGTTTAGGGTGGTATTTCTTCTAACAAGTTGAGTTTCTACATAGATAAACAAAAAAGTGTGCATTTTGTTCCAACTTTCTGTGTATATTTTTTGGTGTCTAATTCTGGGACAATATTTGGTGAGAGGTAGTGGGTTGCTTACAGCTGAAATAATCATTGTTTGACTGGTGATCTGATCATGATCATTCCAGCCTTGTTTCCTGCATAGTGTATCTAAGAATACATTAGGCTGTGTATTTTGCCATTTTTCAAAGATTGAAGGTTTATTTTTAAAAGGGAATTGGCTGCTAGTCCTTGTAAGCTGAGAAATTGCATTGAATTTCCCAAGAATCTTTTAATATTCAAAGTTGAGGGCACAGTAATTGCTTTCTCAAGGGAATTAGCAACATAACTGATTCTTTCTCTCTCTCTTTCTCCTTCTCTCTCTCTCTCTCTCTCTCTCTCTCTCTCTCATTCTCTCTCTCTTTCATGTTCTCCTTCCAGTCATAGTGGTTCTTAAGTCTTGTGCTTTCAAAGGTGACTCGAAGAGTGCTGGTTCCACAAAGAAGAGCTTCAAAGACACTCTGTAATATTTGGCAATAGGAAAGATGTCCAATCACAAAAAAAAAAAACCATGTCAAAACTGAGACACAAGACTATGGTACAACATAGCCCTCTATCTTATTGTATCTTGAATCATCCAACACATGCCAGCTCTGACTATGGTACTATTTACTAAGCTGTAGTAATCATATGAAAGCAAAACTGTACATATTCTATTTTTCTTTTGAACTACTAACTAGTCCTCTCCTTGGAACTACTACTTTGTGTTACCTGTCCCACATTCTTAATATAATCCCTTTCTATTCTGCTGAGGTCAGCTTTGGCTTTCATCCTTCCTGGGGGTAATAAAAGAGTACCAGTTGAGCCCTGGGGGTTGATGTAATCAACTAAGCCCCTTCCCCGAAACTTCTGGACCTGTGCCAAATTTTGAAACCTATATCACCACTTTCACTTTCCATATCTGCTTCTGATGCACTCCCCCCACCTTTGTTTATCAATCACTATTTCCATCCCTACATACCTCTCACTTCTGCTTCTGTCATGTGTATCTCTCTCTTTCTCTCTTTCTCTCTTTCTCTCTCCTCCCACCATTTATACTTCATGTCATCTCTCTATTCCTCATCTGACTTTGCTTGTATTGTTGCTCTCCACTCCACCTTTCTTTGTATTGATTCCTCCTCCTACTCCTCCTCTTCTTCCTCTTCCTCCTTCTTGATTCGCTTCTTTTTCCTTCAACTTCTCAAACTGTTACTCATCATTGACTACATCTTCACCTGTGTTCATGATTTACTGCTTTCACCTCCATCCCCATCTCTAACCGTCTGTCACTCTCCTATCACACTCCCACGAACTTACCTACCCACTCACCCCTTTCCAGGCACCAGAAGAACCAAACTCAGATATAAATAGTACTGCTGCTGATCACGATATATACGTACATATATATGTGTGTGTATGTGTGTGTGTGCGTGAGTGTTTATATGAATGCATGTACATATATGTATTTATGTATGTATATACGTATATATATAGACACGTATGTATGTGCGTATGTATGTACGTATGTATGTATATATGAATGTATGAATGTATGGACATATGTATGCATGTATGTACGCATGCATGAATGTATGCATATATAAATGTATGCACGTATGTATGTATGTATGTATGTATGCATGCACATACATATTTATGTATATATGTACATGTGTGTGTATGTATGTGTGTATATCATTATTCAGTTTATTTCAAGATTTCTTGCTAATAGAGAAAGAACTGGTTTCTAACCTAGATTCAAGGTTCTTTCATTAGAATTTCAACATCAACAACAGGGTATTTTTGTTTGTCTGTATGTACGTATGCATGTATGTATGTATGTATGTATGCATGTGCAGATTTGTATGTTTTATGTTTGTATACTCATGCATATAGTTGCATATGTAGACATGCTCATATATATTTAAATGATAAACTTGAATGTATGTATGTATGAATGTATGTATGTATGAATGTATATATGATTGTATGTATGTATGTATAGCATGTATGAATGTATGTACGTTAGTATGTATGTACATATGTATGTATGTATGAATGTATGTATAAATGCATGTATGTATGAATGTATGTACGTACATGTGTATGTATGTACATGTGTATATGTACGTAGATGCGCATGTATGTAAGTATGTATGTATGTACGTATGTATGTACAAGTGTACATACATATGTATGTATGTATGTATGTATGCAGAAGTACATGATTTAATCTTTAAGGTATGACACTCATTCACAAGATCGTGGTTTTGCTTCCCAGGCTAGCAGTGCATTATGTTCTTGAGCAAAATACTTTATTTCATGTCACACCAGCCCACTCAGCTATAAATCAGTAGCCCTATGTCAGCATGAAGCTACAACAGAAGGCACCTACTAGCACTCTGTCAGTTATGACATCGAAGGTTCCAGTTGATCCGATCAGCGGAACAGCCTGCACATGAAATTAACATGCAAGTGGCTGAGCAATCCACAGACACATGTGCCCTTAATGTGGTTCTCAGGGAGATTCAGCATGACACAGAGTGTGACAAGGCTGGCCCTTTGATATACAGGTACAACTCATTTTTGCTAACTGAGTAGACTGGAGCAACGTGAAATAAAGTGTCTTGTTCAAAGACACAATACTTTGAATGCCAGGAATTGAACTCACAACCTTATGATTATGAGCTGAATACCGTAACCACTAAGCCATGTGCCTTCACAAAAGACTCCTACAGTAGGATCAAACCCAGACCTCTAGAACCATATACTTTCAAAGCTTTGTGGGAATGAATTTAGTGTTTCACATCACCAATTCTGAACTCTTTCACCATTGTTACAAACGGTGTACGTTACAAATCTCATTGAAAATTTCTTTGAGAGTGTGGTACCAAATGTTGAATGATTGCTGTTCATTGTAAATCTTTTATTATTGAAATTAAGCCTTGCTTCCTCTTTCACTGACCATTTTCGCATCTCACTTTTATTCTTATCTCTCTCTCTTTCTTTTATTCTCTCTCTCTCTCTCTCACTGTCTTTCAATTTCTCTTGCAATCTCTCTCACCCTCTTATTCTTTCATTCTCTCCTTATTCCTACCTTACTTTCTCAATTTCCATATTCAGACCATTAATTCTAACAGCTTTCATTCTTAAAATTCAGGTAAAATTTTCATGAAGATTCAAAAGAATTATTCTTAAGAGAAATCTCCTAAGCCATTCTCCTGAGATCATATGTTGGCAAGAAACACTGTTCCAACAGTTCACATAGATGAATTATAGCAGCGAAAACTAACTGCAAGTCAAAGTACGAATTAAAGTACAGGTGGACTGAAGAAAAGCTATAGAGGGAGTAGGGTGTGGAGGGTAGGGAAGAATGCCTGAAGGAAAGAAACAGAAATGTCAACTTAGATTTACATCAATGACAAGACAAGAACAAATGTTACCCTATGAAGATGTTCCTGCCAGAGTGTGACATTTACTTATTGCTGTAGACAAAAATAAATATAGAGAAAACTCCTAGGGCTACCAAATTTTTCAAAAAAATGTGTCATATATACATATACGTATATATATGCGTGTGTGTGTGTGTGTGTGTGTGTTTATATATATGCTTGTGTATAGATCTATATATATATGTATATATATATATATATATATATATATATATATATATATATACAACGTATATATTATACGTTATATATATATACATATATAGATATATATAGATACATAGATAGATAGATAGATATATGTATCTATATATAGGTATATATATACTTATGTGTATAAGTGCATCAACATAGATATATATATACAAATATGCATACATATATATACCCGTATGTATGTATGTATGTATGTATCAATATATATATATATATATATGTATATTAGTGTGATTGTGTGTGTGTGTGTGTGTGTTTGTGTATGCATGCATGCATGGACGAATATGCACATATACAAAAATTTGGACTTCATATCCATATCTTTACTATTTTGTTTTACTTAGCTTTGCGCACTTCTACTGTCATGACCATTTAGTTGCGGCATAATGCACACACACACACACACACACACACACAAGAACGCACGCATGCACATGCACACATATATGCCTTTATACATACATTCATACACGCATGTCATAAAAGCTTGTGGAGAGCACTTTTATGCTTTTGCATAACGAAACAGGCAATCACTATATTGTAAGGATAACTAGCTACACATATATATGTATGTGTGGTATGCATAAATGTAATATCTCTCTCTCTCTCTCTCTATCTATCTATCTATCTATATATATATATATATATATATATATATAGAGAGAGAGAGAGAGAGAGAAAGATAGATAGATAGATAGATAGATAGATAGATAGATAGATTTGTGTGCTTGTATGTATATATGTATAGGTAGAGGTATGATTTTAAAGATACGGAGTTTTCTTTCCACTCATGTTATTTCACAGAATGGTATACCTTGGGCAATTGTCTTTACTGTACTGAAATTTGTTGATGGAAATGTGTCATGTATGTGTGCATGTGTGTGTGTGTGTGTGTGTGTGTGTGTGTGTGTGTGTGTGTGTGTGTGTGTGTGTGTGTGTACGTGTGCGTGTCTGTATATGTGTGTATGTGTGTGTGTGCAGATGTGTGCATGGATGTGTGTGTGTGTGTGTCTCTCTCTCTCTCTCTTTCTATACATATATATATATATATATATATATATATATATATATATATTTAAACACACGCACACATACATATACAAGGTGCAATGGGTAAATTGTCACCATTTTATACTTTTAATTTTGCACATGTGCATTATTTATTTTTGATTTTGTTGACTACACAGTATAGTAGGGTTAGTTGAGCCCTGTCTGTGAGAGATACAGTACCATGACACAATTCACTTCACCAGAAATTTGATAACGACATGCTGTACTGCTTGGCATTTAGGTGCCAGTCTGAGGACAAGTATCAAGAGTGATAAAAATCAAACATCCAGTCAACATCATGGTGTTTAGAGTGATCACTAGTGATGGAGACATTATGCCTCCATTCATCTTCCCACATGGCATCAGACTCAATACAGAGGCCTACATCAAGTGCTTGAAGGAGGTAGTGCTACCCTGGGTCAAGAGGATGGCTGCTGGAAGACCCTATGTCTGGCAACAGGACTTTGCACCATGCCACACAAGCAAGAGAACTCAGTCATGGCTGTCAACAATTTCTGTGACAACATCACCCATAAATCTGGCCACCTAACTCTTCAGACTGCAACCCTCTTGATTATTATGTGTGGGGTGTAGTTGAGTGAGAAACCAACAAAACTCCTTGTAACACCAAAGATGAACTGAAGGCAAGGATTATGGCAGCATTCACCAACTTAAACAAGGAGACTGTCCAGAAGAGTGCAGGAGATTCCAAGGTTGTCTGGAGGCTGTGGTTGAAGCCAATGGCGATTTTATTGAATATATATATATATTTATATATATATATATTTATGTATATATGCAGGCATACATACATACATACATTCATACATATGTAACATATGTACATATATATATAAAACTAATGCAAATAATCAGAAAATGGAGAAAACCTCTGATTAACAAACACATCAATTGGACCACATTTATAGATTATTTTTTAATACCAAGCATGACATAACAAATAGGTGACATAACATATCTTACATCCATGAAGCTCCGTGCCTTAATTTGAATGCCCTCTGAAGATGGAAAACTTTATTCTCGCATTTATTTATAGACAGCATTTTGGCAACAGATCGGAAACGGCCGTAGGATATGTTACGTCACCTATTAGCTATAAATGTGGTCCAATCAATGTGTCTGTTAATCTGAGGTTTTCTCCATTTTCTGATTATTTGCATTGGTTCCTGATAAACTCTTGTTTACCCAGTTGTTACCTGCATTCTACCTGCATGGTGTACCTACATACCAATTCCTGGGGATAACACGGGTAATGGATACTGATAGTATATTCGGATATTTTATCCCTTAGTTGGTTATTCTAACCGCTAACTCTGTTTACACTATGTGTGTGTGTGTATGTGTGTGTATGTATGTGTGTGTGTGTGTGTGTGTCAATGTCTGTGTGTTTGTTCCCCCACTCTACCATCTGGAAACTGGGGCTGGTTTCTTTCTGTCCCCCATAATTTAGTAGTTTGGCAAAAGAGATTGATAGAATAAGTACCACATTTAAAAAAAATAATAAGTACTAGGGGTGATTTGTTTGACTAAATCCTTCAAAGGGATGCCCCAGCATGGCCACAGTCCAATGACCGAAACAAGTAAAAGATAAGAGTTAGAAAAGATTCTTGTGTTTGCATTTAAGTTTGTACCACAGTGTGTACGTGTGTGAGAGCCCATCAAGGATGCCATTTATATACAAAGTCTATATACTGCTGGTCTATATTCAATCATTCTTTACAATTTTCTTCAGCTGCCTTTATTTTCTAGGAACAGTTTTGCTCCATATTTCTTTACTTCTTTCCCCCACCCACTACTATCCTTTTCAACCCTTCCTTTGTCTTCCCTTGAGATTCTCATCAGCTTTGTTTAACAATTCAGCTCTCTTTAGTTTCCCTCTCCCATTCTTAACTTCTTACATTTTCATTCCTCTCACACTCCATTTGCAACACCTCTCTCTCTGGCCTTCTTCCCATTCTCTCCACATATCACCCTCTCTATTGAATATTTTTTCCATGAATCCTTTTTTTTTATTTTGATATTTTGGAAATGTCCTCTGGCTGAGTGCATCATCTTTTGTCTTCCTCTACTTTCACTTTCTGTTTCTCCTTCCACTCTTAACTTGGACATTATCTCTTATTTCTACCCAATTTCAACCATTGACTTCTTCCTTCCCTCCCCAGCCCTACTTCCTCTCTCCCACACTTTCATCCATTTCAGTGCTCCTGACTTCTCAATCCCTTATATCACTTCCATATCCCTCTCCATCACCCCAACTCACACACATCCTTTGCCTCAACTTCTTTGTTTACTAATATTCAGCCAAATTGATAAGGCCAATCTCTCCCCACCTCCCTCCCATTTTCTCTCTTTCTCTTTCCCTCTTTCCCCTCTCTCCCTCTCCTCCCCCTTTCTCTGTGCCTCTCTTCCTCATTCTCATACAAAGAAAAGGAACCACTCCAAATGTTAGATTCTTCATTCTTCTCAGCCACTCAATTTACCAAACTCTTTTACAAACTTTCTAATTCTTTTAACTACACAAAAGGTTTGGAATGATTGATATATCAATACTCAACCAACACGAAGACTTGGGTTCATAAGTCTCAGACCATAGCAGAAGTTAAAAATTATTTGAGTATTCATCTTGAGGAATCAGTTTGGTACCTCAGCTTCTGTCTGGAGTGACTCACATCTTCTAAAATTGAACCCAAGTCACATTCATTTCAAAGCAATTACTTCCTCACTCAACCTCCAAGAAATAGCAGCCAAATCTCTATCAAATCACACTTTACCATCTTAAAAAAAAAGTACATCTTTTATCTTTTACTCATTTCGGTCATTGGATAGCAGCCATACTCTGATACCTCTCTAAATGGTTTAATCAGATGAATCAACCCCAGTACTTTTTTTCTCTTGTAAGTTTAGTATTTATTCTATTGATGACTTTTTGCAAACCACTGAGTTACATGGACATGAACAAACCAACACTGAATGTCAAGTATGGGGTAGGAGCCAAACAAAAACACAAAGATACACACACACACACACACACACACACACACACACACACACATGCACACACACACACATATACCCACCCACACACACACATGCACACACATACACACTTCAAAGTTTCAGCCAGCTAAGCTATCATCGGATGATGGCTTAGCTGGCCGAAACTTCAAAGTCACAGTCAACAATATTCTTGTATAAGAATAATAAATTTCGGAGATGTACTTGCATAGCAAGTCACCTGATCTGAGATCGTGTGCTGAATTAAAAACAATTGCAGCATGGAAGGTGTTTATAAGCCATTTAAGAAACACACAAAAACCGTTAGATTCACTTCAACATTTAGATTTAATTTGTGTCAAAATATTTTTGTCGCTTTGAGACCTCGACCGCAGGTGTGGGTGTATGGTAAGAACGTTTCTTCCTAGCCACATAGTTTCAGGTTCAGTCTCACTGCATGACATCTTGGGCAAGTGTCTTCTACTATCGCTTCAAACCAACCAAAGCCTTGTGAGTGGATTTGATAGATGGAAACTGAAAGAAGCTCATCGTATTTGCCCTTAGGTTTAAATTATTAACAGGCCACATATATTATAATATATTTCATATATTATATTATTTTATATATATATATATATATACATATATATATATATATATATATATATGTATGTATGTATGTATGTATGTATGTATGTATGTATGTATGTATGTATGTATATATCTATGTGTGTCCTGTGTTAGTGTGTTTGTGTCACTGTAACTTAGCAGTTCAGCAAAAGAGACCTATAGAATAAGTACTAGATTTCAAAAATGAGTCCTGGGGTCGATTTTGGCTAAAATCCTTCAAGGCAGTGCTCCAGCATGGCCACAGTCAAATGACTGAAACAAGTAAAAGAAATAAAAGAATTTGTCATGATATTAGAATTTTCTTATTGTTAAATAAACTTACATCAAACTATTTCTCTGTCATTTATGATTATATATATGTCATAAATGGGTCCATTTATGATATGTATATATAGTTGCTGAACTCTACATGTTTTTTTTTTTTTACATTCTCTCTGTTTATTTCCTCTTATTCCTTTCTGTTGTAGAGCATAGGCTCAAACTGTAAAAGACTTTTTCATTTTTCCTGAGCATCAAACTAATAAACTTACTTGTTCCTACACCTGTCTTCGTCTTTTGTTTTTCTATACATTTCAACTATATATATATATCTGTGTGTGTGTGTGTGTTCACAGACAGCACCCCTTCTGTACAATTTCTGTCTACCAAATTTACTTACAGGTTATTGGTTGGTCCTGGACTTCAGTAGAAGATACTTGAGACACTTGTCCAAAGTACCACACAGTGGGACTGAATCCTGAATCTGAAATCATGTGGTTGCATAGCAAGCTTCTTAATTATACAGCCATACTTGTACGTATTAGTTAGAAAAATATGGAAGGCTTCTCATATTTGTTTGTAGTCTTTGCACAGGGGCCACACCATAGGCTTAGTGGAGGTGCATGGCTTAGTGGTTAGGGTGTTGGATTTATGATCATAAGACTGTGGTTCCAATTCCTGGACCAGGTGATGTGTTGTGTTCTTGAGCAAAACAATTCATTTCACATTGCTTCAGTCCACTCAGCTGGCAAAAATGAGTAATTCCTGCAACAGACCTGTGTCCTGTCCAGGTGGGGAATTTATATATCATGGAAACGAACCCTTATGAGTTGGCATGACTCAAGAATGTAACCATTACGTTTTACTTACACCATAGGCTTGGGAACAGAGGGTGCATGGGGATACAAGTGTACCCACTAAAATATTTGTTAGGCAATGAAAATGCTTTGAACATCTTCCTGAAAAAACTGGGTTTGCCTCTTCAAAGTAAATTTTGTTGCTGTACTTCTGTTTCTTTCCAACTTTAGAATATGTACTGCTGAAGCAGCTTTGGATGATGTCGTCTGAGCTACAATATGCCTAAAAAAAAAAAGAAGGGGTTGGTCATGACTGGAACATTTCTGATCACAAGTCTGATCATTCTGGACTGGCTTGAGGAGTTATAGAACAACTAATGATATACTGTATCCTCACCATAGCTGTTGCTTGAGTACTGTATGATCTCAGAGTAGACTAAAGTACAGGGTATACAAATTATCAGAATATAATCATTATCATTGCTAAATGAGGCTTCTCATAAAGAAAAAGAACAAAAATAACATCACATTAAAATTTGTAGAACATCACCATAACATGTGTAAAATATGTGTGAAGATTAAAAGGTGTTGAACATCAGCAGAACATGTATAAAAATCAATTAAAGATTAATGATTCATATTTCAATTTAATTTTCAGAAGTTTGATATATTGATAGTAAGCGATGCATTTACTTTCAATCGTATGAGCTGCGAAATTGTGATCGCTCCATCAGAAGTCATGGCTAATTGCTCAAGATATCAAATAATAAATGTTGGACTGTGATTGCTTTTATTGGATATGCCATTAATTGTGAAACCATCCATGAAGTTGCTGATTATAACCAATCAAACCATTGATGAAACCACTGATTATAACCAAATTTTATACTTCTTGTCTGTAAAATAAACACTATAAACAGGTACAGTTGATATGTGGTTTAAACCACACAACACAGTTACTGCAATACACATATTACTTCATTTTAGGCTGGTGTAATGGTAAATAGTTACTAATCCTGATAGAAGATATACAATTTAGTACTGAGAAATTCAATTAGCCTTGGTAGCATTTACAAATCTAACTAGATCTGTAGAAAGGTTACGCACGCACATAAACACACACGCAAACACACAAACATGCACACATGCACACAGACAATCTATCTATGTATTAAAAGTTCATCGCCAATCTTCTTTATCCATGTAGAATTACTATGAAAGAGAAAGGAGTTTCTAGAATTTATTATAATTTCCAATCTACTTTCATTTATAGTGGTGAAGATCTTGCTGAATTCTATTGCTAGGAATTGAATTTATTACAAACTAGTGAATCAACAACAAGAATTAATATCAAAAGACAGAAATATAAACGAATACTACCTCAAGCAGTTTACTCAAATACAAAATCTAGAAATTTATAACAGTGAATTGTTGGATGTTCTGTTAAACATGTACCTACACAAGAACACTATATTCTGTAAGTATGTAACATATTTGCAGTTAACAAAAGGAATCTCTACATAGTCACTCTACCTGCAAGATATAGCAGCCAAATACTCCTTAATTCACACACTGCTATTTTAAAAATAAATGGATACATTTTTCAATTACAAGTAGATCTTCAAATTTGTATGTTTTTGGAGTACATGGTCTATGGCTTTACTCAGTCACTACATGCAACTATTTCCTATTAAGCAGGCTCAGTGATGTGCACATTTCAGTGGCATATGTCAGTGACACATTTTAGTGGCACATTTCAGTGTCGCATTCCTGTGGCACATTCAAATGATGGCAGTGAGTTGGCCATGTGATAAATAAACAAAGACCTAAAATTTGCATTTTTTTCTCTGATAAACATCCCATAATAGGTGCAGGTGAGGCAGTGTGGTAAGAAGTTTGCTTCCCAATGACAATAGTTGCAGGCTGATCAAAGCTTTGTGAGTGGATTTGGTAGATGGAAACTGAATGAAGCTCATTGTATATATAAATATATTTACATACATAAATGTATGTGTGTGTGTGTGTGTGTGTGTGTGCACGCGTGCATGTGTGTGTGTGTGTATATATATATATATATGTGTGTGTGTGTGTGTGTGTGTGTGTATATATATATATATATGTACATATGTATGTGGGTGTATATGTTTGTGTGTCTGTATTTGTCCCCTCTAACATCGCTTGACAACCGATGCTGGTGTGTTCACGTCCCCATAACTTAGCGGTTCGACAAAAGAGACCGATAGAATAAGTCCTGGGGTCGATTTGCTCGACTAAAGGCGGTGCTCCAGCATGGCCACAGTTAAATGACTGAAACAAGTAAAAGAGTAAAAGAATATATATATATATAAATAAAGCAAATAAATAATAAGGATGTTCAGGTATCAGTGCATTATGGCCATTTCAAGAGGATCCATTTAATTGATCAATGCAAACATTACATCAATTTGAAATGGATGCATACGACCATGTAAATTTCCAACATACAGGATACTCCGTTATAATTTTTGTAGCAAATTTTTGTCAGTACTACAGACTAAATACATTGCTTCTTTTTGCTATTATTTTGCTATTATTGTAGGGAAAAAATACCTAAATCCTGCTATAATTTAGAGTGACAAATGAAATAATGGGGTCAATAAAGTGGAAGGGTGATATAGCTTCTTTCATTTCTATCCTTATCACATTCATCAGACCCAATGCAGCAAGTAGTCTACATCCCCTTAGAATTAAAATCATTGGGAATTGACAGTAAAGTCCTTGCTGTTGGTGTTAAATTAACGTCAGATACTCTTCCTTACTCCTATTTCATTATGACCATAAAATCAGTCATAAAGGAGTATGTCTCAGAAGATGCTAGTTAGATAATGATATAAAGATGAGGTGATAACCTGAAAGAGGAGGGACAGGGGTGGCTTAACATATTATGATTATCAACTAAAAGGGCCTAAAATGGGAAACAAAGATCATATTGGTGGAGGCGCAATGGCCCAGTGGTTTGGGCAGTGGAATCGTGGTCAGAGGATCGCAGTTTCGATTCCCAGACCGGGCGTTGTGTGTGTTTATTGAGCAAAAACACCTAAAGTTCCAACAAGAAGATAATTAATAGAATTTCTGAATGACCCTCGAAATGCCTACACACACATAAATGTACTTTTACACAATGCAGTGAGAATGAATTTTAAGTAACCATTAACATAATTTAATTTACTTTAAGGTATGGATGACTTAAGTTTACTTTAACCTCCCCATTCTTATAAATACCAAGTTGATAAATAACTCGCTTTGTGATCATGAGTGCATCAAACATCATAAGTGCATATGCTCACACTTTTGCAAATGCTTGTATGTGTGAGTGGGCTCGTGCCATGCAGCTTGCCCGAGGACATTTATACATCCATACCAGTTAACGGTTTTTTTAATATTTTCCTTGCTGGAATTCATGTTCGTTTATCTTTTTGCCATCTGTGATTTTATTTTTGATCTTCTATATAAATGAAGATATTTCTTCCGTCTGGCTGCTTTTCTCTCTACAAAACGGAAAGTTACATTACAGAACAGCCATTTTAATGAGTTGTATTTATTCATCACCTGATGAGATACATCTGCACCACTGGATGCTCCTGAATCAGTTGTTGAGGGTCCCACCCAAGAGGACTCAATGCTAGATGTGCTGAAACAATTGTCGCGATTAATAATAAATTCTTGTACATTCCATCTTCTGTCTTTCATTTGCTATATATATATATATATATATATATATATATATATATAAATGAAGTATATGGTGTAATTATAAAATATAGATATAAATAAATAAATATAAATACCATATTGTATTATATTATATCATGATTACTATAGAGAGAAGTTACAAACTCATTCACAATCTATAGAAGTTACACCAGTATATATGAAGGTATATAGATAAACAAAATACCATAATATAATATGAGATAAAAGAATAAATAAAATAATGTAAAGCAGAATAAAAGGGAAAAATATTTGTGTTAAATTTCAATAAGGGATTTATAAAATGATAAAAAAAATGGAAAAAAGAAACAAAGAAAAATTTTACATTTCGAATGCCATAAAATACGTACCGGATATAAAAAGAGAGATAAAAAATAAGGATAAGTCAAGGTATTCATAATAAAAGCTAATTAAAAAATAGTTATTAAATAGACAAAATAAGATAAAGATACCATTGGAAATGGTTTTATAAGACATTTGTAAGATACATTAATACAGGCACAGATGTGTGTAGAATCATAACAGTTCTTAGCAAGTATTTATTATACTTAAGGAAGGTGTAGGATCTGGTAATCCATCGTAAATATACTTATCATGGCTGATAGGGAAGAAAGTCTTAGAACTAAAGGAGAAGTAATGTAATCTAAGTATTGGAAGAATGCTAATTAAATAGGTAAGGATTATAAGAGGGCAATATTACATAAAATTCCATACAATAGAGGATATGTAATCTAAGTATAGTAGGAATGCAAATTAAGCAGGTAGGGTTTATAAGAAGACAATATTACATAAAATTCCTTACAATAGAGGGTATGATATTAAAGATATGATGCGCCAGATAACTTATGTCACCAAATTATAGTATGATAGGTATAATATTATTTGTTTCTAAAATATTTGAAGGTATGGGTGATTCTATGCACACAAGATACCCCAAGGTCTAATATATTATTATGTTATTATTATCTTTATACTTAAAAATTTTGTAAATTTCTGTACAACTTAGTTTGTATCCATATTGGCTATCTTTATATGGCTGAGCTCCCTGTACTATGTCCCATTTAAGGCTAAATTTACTAATGTTTTCCTTAAGTTTCCAGATTTTACTAGATAATATGTATTGTTAGCTTTATGTCTAAGTCTAAATGATGAAAGATGGTTATTAAGGCACTTCTTCATATTAATTGAGTACCCAATGTAAATAAAGTTACTAGTTTCAGTCATTCACTGTATATTTACAAACAACATTTTTGGCTAAACAGTAACCTAATAATGGGCACTGAGATTCTACCCTGTAATTGCAGGTGGGAATATTATTGCTATTATTATTATTATTATTATTATTATTATTATTAGTAGTAGTAGTAGTAGTAGTAGTTGTATTACTTCTATCATTTATAGTAACACTCAAGTCCATTGTAGTATTATCATGTGTTTTGTCACTAACACCTGAATTATATCTGGCAGTATCAGTGTTTATACTGACGGTGGTGTATCAGCATGGCCGCAGCTCTGAGCTGAAACTACAGAAAAAAAAAACAAATAATATTATACATATCATACTATAATTTGGTGACATAAGTTATCTGGTGTGTCATATCATTAATATCATACCCTATATTGTATGGAATCTTATGTAATATTGTCTTCTTATAAACCCTACCTGCTTAATTTGCATTCCTACTATACTTAGATTACATATCCTCTATTGTATGGAATTTTATGTAATATTGCCCTCTTATAATCCTTACCTATTTAATCTGCATTCCTCCAATACTTAGATTACATTACTTCTCCTTTGGTTCTAAGACTTTCTTCCCTATCAGCCATAAGTATATTTACGATGGATTGCCAGATCCTACACCTTCCTTAAGTATAATAAATACCTGCTAGGAACTGTTATGATTCTACACACATCTGTGCCTGTAAGAATATGTCTTACAAATGTCTTATAAAACCATTTCCAATGGTATCTTACTTTGTTTATTTTTTAATTATTTTTAATTAGCTTTTGTTATGAATACCTTGACTTATCCTTATTTTTTATTTTTTATGTCTCTTTTTATATTCAGTACATATTTTATGGCATTTGAAATGTAAAATTTTTATCTTTGTTTCTTTCTTCCTTTTTTTCCATTTTATAAATCCCTTATTGAAATTTTATACAAATATTTTCCCCTTTTAATCTGCTTTACCTTATTTTATTTATTCTTTTATCTCATATTATATTATTGTATTTTGCATATCTATACATTCTCATAGATACTGGTGTAATTTCTATAGATTGTGAAGGAGCTTGTAATTTCTCTCTATAGTAATCATGATATAATATAATACAATATGGTATTTATATTTATTTATTTATATCTATATTTTATAATTACACAATATACTTCATTTATGTATATATACATATATATATATATGATATATGATATTTTTATGCATACATATATATATGGTATTTTTATACCTTATATCAATTCAGATTTTTTCAAAATGTTGGTAATTTTTCAAAATATATATTTTCCAAGGTTTTTA
Source organism: Octopus bimaculoides (assembly GCF_046866305.1). Taxonomy (NCBI): domain Eukaryota; kingdom Metazoa; phylum Mollusca; class Cephalopoda; order Octopoda; family Octopodidae; genus Octopus; species Octopus bimaculoides. The sequence continues at coordinate 62,406,699 of NC_142937.1, read as the reverse complement.
AACAAGTGTACCTGCTATAGAAATAATTATCTTATTTTTTAGCCCTAAATATTTGGTTTCAATTCAGAAGAAAATGCATACCCCTACTTGGATGATATCTGAATTTTATTATAGATTCATTGTTGAATAGTTTTATCATGCTAGAAATAAGCATTATGAGGTTTCTTTCTATATAGAAGTACCCCACTCTTATGGCTCAGATTGTTTTATCTATCCCTCTTCTCTTATTGGAGCCTTAAATCCTTTTCTAAATCTTAATATTTTAATAGATAAACCTTGCTAGCTTTAGATACACATTTTTTCCCCTGTATTCCTAATTCACATGCTTAGATCCCAATATAATCTTTGCTTCCCATTTTAGGCCCTTTTAGTTGATAATCATAATATGTTAAGCCACCCTGTCCCTCCTCTTTCAAGTTATCACCTCATTTTTATATCATTATCTAATTCGCATCTTCTGAGACATATTCTTTTATATAGGTATGACTGATTTTATGGTCATGATGAAATAGGAGTAAGGAAGAGTATCTGACATTAATTTATCACCAACAACAAGAACTTAACAGTCAATTCCCAATGGTTTTAATTCTAAGGGGATGTAGACTACTTGCTGCATTGGGTCTGTTGAATGTGATAAGGGTAGAAATGAAAGTAGCTGTATTCCTCTTTATTGACTCCATTATTTCATTCTGCTACTCTAAATTATAGCAGGATTTAGATATTTTTCCCCTACAATAATAGCAAAATAATAACAAAAAGAAGCAATGTGATAAGTCTGTAGTACTGACAAAAATTTGCTACAAAAATTATAACGGAGTATCCTGTATGTTGGAAATCTATATGGAGTAGTCGAACCCAGCAGGTGTCACTGTTGACTGTCTGTTAGCTTGGCGATAACTATTAATACCCAGTATTGCTGCTGTAATCTCATTTAGAGAGATTTAGAAATAATATTTCTATTTTTGAAATCCAGTGGATGTGTTCCACTGAATATATATAAACCTTCGAACAGACAGTCAACAGTGATACCTGCTTGGTTCAACTACTTTTGATAAAGAGCAATTTGCACATTGATAAAGGGCAAATACCCTGAAACTAGTCTGTGGATGCCTGAACCAGCATGGGGAAGCTGATGACCTCCCCTGTTCGAAGGTTGTAATTGACACAAGTCTGTGTATCACAGCTATAGGTATTGGCCTCTTGGAGCTAATCAATGGCAGCATTCATCCTATTTTTCTGGACTGCCATGTTAGCTTGGCAATAACTATTAACACTCAGTACTGCTGCTGTAGTCTCCTTTAGAGATATTTAATATATATACATATATATATATACAATTAAACCTTGGGAGAGGCATTATGCCGGTAATAAACACACGCACTGGTTCAGTCCTTTATTAATTTATATAGTTTTTTGTTAAATTATTTCATTGCACTCTTGCAATCTCTTCAGTAACTTGTCTCTCCACTTCCATTTATTTTGAATGTATGATCTGGCGTTGTTTTGGCATTGTTTTGGCGTTGTTTCGAAACTGTTTGGTATGAGCATGTGAGTGTGTGAAAGCTTGTATGTGTGCACGCTCATATGTGTGCACGCACTTATGTGTTCGTGCTTATATGTAAGTATGTGCGTCCATATGTGTGTTTGTAACAATTTCGTTTATATCAGATCAGATAGAGACTTTTTAATTAATTTATTTACGTTCATATTCCGCATCATATGTGTGAACAACACATGCAACCATGGGCAATTGTAAGGCCCTCATCTACGTGTATTTGGTGTTTAAAATTGGTTGCGTTTCAGTTATGAGGACCGACTCCTGTATTTGTCGCAACGATGCATCACAGGGGTGTCTAGACAGGATTTCTATGCTAATTCTGTCCAGTACACCACCATGTTGTTCTTTGGCATGCTGGTAGAGCACCGAGGTTTGTTTTTGATTATTATAGTCCCTCCAATGTACGTTTACACGCTCAGCCAAACTCCTTGCCGTTTCACCTATGTATGTCGTGTTTCTGTTTTTACACTCACCATCCATACAGCTTATTTTGTAGACTACATTTCTGGCTTTGCAGTTGGCACCAGGACTATTTTTGCACACAAGGCAACTCTCCTAAACACACCTTGTTCTTCTGAAGGGATATGCTTTACATATTATTGATCTAATTGATCTCCCTGGTTTTTCTATAACATTTATCCTCAACTTGGTACTTTTGAGGATTTTTCGAAATCTGCGGGCCAGTTCTCCGTGTGGCGTGACGTCCACAAACATTACTCCCTGGAACTTGTCGGTATTGTACCACGTGGTCTTTTTGTTTGTTTTGTCACTAATCCTTTGTAGTCTATTCCACTGTTTGTTACGGTATCTAGGTTGTGTTCCATTTGTATATATATATATATGACCTGCTTTTTTCAGCTTCCATATACTTGCATAAGAGGCCAGGCAGTGTGACTGACCTTAAAACCATGTGGTTGGGGTGGAAACTTCTAACCACACCACGATATATGTCTACGGCTATGTCTCTGTGTTTATGTCTCTCTGCACCACTACTTAACAAATGGTGTCAGTTTGTTTATGTCTTCATAACTTAGCAGTTCAACAAAGAGATCCAATAAAATAAGTACCAGGCTTTTAGACATAAGTGCTGGGTGTGGGTGAAATTTGTTCAAGTAAACCCTTCAAACTGGTACTCCAGCATGGCCACCGTCCAATAACTGAAACGTGTAAAAAATTAAAGAAAATGCAAGAATATATCTGATCTTGACAACAAATATCTTTTGAAAGACTTTTGGGTGTTTACTATGGGAAATGAACTGGAACTCCATCGTTTATGACGACGTGTGTTCCAGTTGATCTGATCATAAAATTAATGTGCAAGTGGCTGAGCACTCCACAGACACATGTACCCTTACAACTATTCTCAGGGAGACTCAGCATGACACAGAATATGACAAGGCTGGCCCTTTGAATTACAGGTACTACTAATTTTTGCCAGCTGAATAAACTGGAGCAATATGTTATAAAGTGTTTTGCTCGAGGACACAATGTGCTGCCACATATCGAACTCACAACCTTATGATCATAAGCTGAATAACCTAACCATTTAGCCACCCACCCTCATTACTTTGAAATATACAGGGGAGTTGTTTAAAGTTGTACAAACATTTCAATTCAAATTCTAAAACTGTAAGAAAATGTGTTGCGTACAGAGCAGTGTTTCCAGATTTGAAATCACTCTCTTTTCTTAGTCTTCTGTTTACTGAGTTGTTGGTAGTTTGATTTCAAGCCAGTTATTCTCTTGTAGATTTTGTCGTAAAGGCAGAACTTAAGTGCTTGCTTTAATCACTTTGTGCATTTCTTATAACACAAGTTCCTGTGTGTACGTATGTGTAAATATTTGTTGTTTGGCTGCAGCTGAACCATGATCAAGTTTCCTAATGATCAAAAACATAGTCATAAACATTTTGCCTTTTTAAAGGGATTTCTAGGACTACATAATCTAATGTGTGCTTTGCTTATTCACAGAAGAGGATGTAACAGAAGGAATACTTTATTCACAGAAGTGAATGTAACAGGGAACGTCTTTGATCATAGGCCTGCTAAGTCAGGGTTGCTAACTTTGGGCTAAACAAAAGCATATAACATCTTATTGAGAAAGTGAAAAATCATTAGAAACCATATGTAAACGACCTTTGACAAATAGAGTTGTTAATGCTGTCATTGTTAATAAATTTATATTCAATTGAATAATTGCTAGAATCTGAGGAAGATGTTCTCTCTATTATAAAAAAAATATAAAATTTGGACACAATATGACTGAATCTTCATAAACGGGATCAATAAGCAAATTACCCAATTCCATTTTATTTTTTTAAAGTTTTATATTTTTGCTGATAAAACATAACATGTGACCAAGGGATTTATAAATACTTACAAATGAAAAGGGACATGGAGATGTGGTGATTTGTTGTACTTGATAAAATATGTGAAGCTAAGTAAAACCACTGTCTTCCACACATACAGGCTTGTCCTTCCAGGTGCCAGTACCACTTAAAAAGCACCCATGCCAATGTTGTGCTAATGTACCCATGCTGGTGCTGCGTAAATGCACCCATGCCGGTGGAATGTAAAAAGCACTCAGCACATTCTGTAAAATGGCCTGGCATTAAGAAGGGCATCAAGCCATAGTAACCATGCCACAACAGATAGTTGGAGCCTGGATAGCTCCCTGCTAGCCAGCTCCATGTCAAACTGTCCGACCCATGCCAGCATGGGGAGCAGACATTAAACAATGATGACGATGACAAATGTTTTGGTCAATAAACAGCATAAATAAATCCTAAACAAAAATAGATTTAAGCAAATGTGATGAAATGAATAAAAGTCTGGGCAGTTATCTCAGAAGAAGAAAATAATATATATTAACCCTTTAGCATTTAAACCGACTAGGACCAAAATATTCTGCCTGTTTTATGTTGAAACCTGCCAGGTCCAGCCTCTCTCATCTGCCATACAATGTTGTTCTGAATATAAATAACCACATCGTCAAAATCTTTAAGTTACAAGATAATAACTGATTAATTCAAAACAATGTGAATGGATAAGCTTTACATTTGACAGAATAATCTGGAGGCTAAAGAGTTAAAGTATTTTACTTACATAACTTTGAAAGCCCATCTGGAAAACATCCAGACAAACATTTGATTCATCTGCATAAACAAGACAAAAAGTAAAATTGGCTTTTACCATAAACAAATCTGGGATGACTTTAGCAGGAGACAAACAGCATACTGTGATAAGACTGGTTTAAGAACATTATTAAAAAAAGTTATGTAAATTCATGAAGTTTGATATTCTTGACAATTTCTATGTTTGTTTTTGAAAATGTGAGGAATTTAGAAATACTCACCACAATCAGCAAAATACATGTGAAATTATAAGTAATTCCACCCCTCAAAAAAACTCTTCAGTTTCAAGGTAAATTGACTTTGGTAAAGAAACCTGATGACAAACCAGTAAATGTTAACGTGGATAGTTCTGATGGAAATGAGATTTGTGAATATTATGTTTATGCAGCATGATTGAATGGTTAATAGGTTAATAGGTTAGCTCCGTTATCATGAGATCTCAGGTGGCACCTGGTTTTTTGCTCTGGGTCAACTTAAGCATTGTGAGTGAAATTGAGTAGATGGAAACTGTTCAGAAACCCACTGAATGGATTGTACCTGTAATTTGAAAGTCTGGTCTCATCACGCTATAGTACACTGATTCTGCCAAGATTTATGCAAAAGGACAATTGACTGATAAGTCATTTAACCCCTTGAGGGTCTTTGGGGCTCTGCAGCTATGCAGCATATCTAGGGCAAGAAAACCTGGCAGAGCCCATTTCTTCCCAGGCTAAACACATTTCTAGAACTGAGTGAACTTGAGCAATGTGAAATGAAGTGTTTTGCTCAAGACTACATCGGATTGCCCAGTCCAGGGATTGAAATCACAATCTTACAGTTGTGAATCCAACACCCTAGCCACTAAGTGACATGCATCCACTAGTGGTACTCATTTCTACAACTGAGTGGACTGGAGCAACGTGAAGTGAAGTGTTTTTTGCTCAGGAACACAATGCATCACCCAGTCCAGGAATTGAAACCAGTCTTATAATTGTGAGTCCAACATCCTAACCACTAAAAAACATATGTCTACTTGAATGAGCAAGCAGTTCAGTTGATTGAATAACTGGATACTCATTGAAGAAAACAATAGCGATTTATTTTATGTACTTAATATGCTGTAAAGTAAATTTCATATTTAAAGACCAGAAGTCTGGTAAGTTAAGGGAGACTCTAATTCAAGCATTTAGAATGTTAGACTTTTCCCTCTCCATCAGAAATTTCTGTGGAATTAACTTCAGAAACATTTCACTGGATGCCTACCAAGTAATACCAACCAGATAATTAACACATATAATTAAATCATCAAACCAATACATTATCCATTATTCCACTAATTAGGTTAGATCATCAATGGAGTTTATACATGGTCATTCAACCAACAAGTAGTATCAGCCAAATCTTCTTTAAACCATACCTAACCATCTTAACTCAGGAAATAACAGATTGGATTAATGCTATCCTTGGCAAACTCCTCAAATGGTCATGTCTGGAAAATTTTGATCATAGATCTGCTCAATCTGGCTGAGTTAATCTCAAAAAGTAGACATAAAAGCAAATATTGCTTGATATTCCATAATTTATGAACCAATAGCAAATCTGTACATTGCTTGACTAACAAGACTAATAGAGTTTCACTGCCAATGACTGGAGTTAGTAAAACACTGAGAACAGTGCATTACATTAATTTTCTCATCTTCACACACAGCAAATCTGTCTCAAAACTAATGAAATCTCTAAGTGCATAAAGCCAATTATTGCAGTTTCAGCGTCTATTTTTGGTTTATGTTGTAATCCTTAATGCTGGATTGTTATAACACCCACTCTGGTAGAGCAGGGTAGTTAGTAAGATAAGTAAGACCACGACTATCTATGACCATCTACCATGTACTCTCTGTTTATACTGACTGACATCACCTTATCTATAGTGACTATCACATACTACTCATCATGTGGGAGGGATGTACCATTGTTATTATTATCCCCACAACATCTCCACTTTTAAGTTTTTTCTTTTTTTTTCTTAAGGAGTGTCATTTTATTTCTTTTAATAGCAATATTTTTATATCATCCCACCTCTCTTTTTTGAGTTTTTTCTTCTTAGTTACACATTAAATATGTTTTCCATTGGACATCCACTTCCAAGAACTCCATACATTTTTTTCTTAAGGTTGTGCACCTAGGTTCAGTCACCTGTAGTGGCGTTGGTACTTGAAAAATATCGTATAACCATTTCATTGGTTCTTCCATTCTCTTGGGTTTGCTCTCAATGAATTTTTTTTTCCAGTTGGTTCATGTGTCTCTTGTATATACCTTTTCTACTTTTTACCTAGTATAGCATTTTTCCTATGCTTTTGGTAATCTTGTCATCTTCCCAACTTTGCTTTCCATTCTTATATGGCCTCACAAAAACCTTTTCACCAATTTTGAAAAATCTTAAATTTTTGCCCAGTAGCAATTTGTTGAAGACTGATGTTATTTTCCTCACATACCTGCTGGTGTATATGGATTTGGTGTGACACGGTATACTCTTAAGAACTGCTGTAGAGCTACCTCATCCATGACTTCCTCAGTTGACTTTCTTAAGGCTCTTTTGAATGTGTCAACAAAGCCTTTTGCTTGTCTGTTAGACCTGGGATGGTATGGCACCATAGTTACATGATTTACAGCGAACATTTTACAGAACTTTTTAAATTCAAAAGGACACAAATTGCATTCCATTGTCACATCTGGGATGCCAAATCTTGCAAACAGCTCATGTAAAACATCTGTCACAGTTGAGGAGGTTGGTTTTTTGCACTTACAAATTTCTGGCCATTTAGAGAAACTCATCAAATGCCTTCTGGTACTTATCAGTCCAACACCATTTTGTATTTTTTTTTAACAGATCATTGAGTGGGGCCTTACTCTATGTATATTGGGAATGTAAATTTGATAATAATTTAGTAAACCCAAGGATGCTTGTAGGATAGTCACTTTATTTGGTGTGGGCATATTTTTTTTATTGCAGTTGTTCCGAATGGATCTGCTTTCCATCCGTTTTTATCTATTATCTGGCCCAAGTATTTATTTATTTTTAATAAAGAACTCGCATTTTTCTTCTGTTAACTCGACACCCTATTCTCTAATCTTCTTGAATACCCTTTTAGCATGTTCTACAGGTTGTTCATGTGATTCACTTTTTATTATAATATCATCTAAATAGGTGATAGCAGAATCACAGTCACCCAGCATTGTATCCATTATTGCTGAAATATGGAAGGAGCCACTTTTACACTGAAGGGAAGCCGCTTAAATTTAAATAAGCCACGGTGTGTATTAATGGTTAATAAATGTTGTTCTTGGATTTGTAGATATGCCTCTGAGAGGTCTGATTTTGAGAAGAATTTCCATTCATTCAGTCTTGCAAGCACTTCTTCAGGACTCGGTAATGGGTAGTTATGTGAGATTAAGCAATCATTCAAACCTGTTGAAAAATCTGTACAAACTCTTAACTTGTCATTTTTCTTTTTTATGTTGACCATAAATGTTGCCCTATTCTTAGGCTTTCAAGTTCCTTGTTTACCTGGTCTATTACCACAAATGGTACATTTTGTTTTAGCTTAAATACAGGTGTTGCACTTTGTTTTCATGCAACAGCCCAGTTCCTCCCAAAGAAAATATCTGGAAATAATTGTTTTATTTTTTGTTTCAGTCCCTCAGCCTCATTTGAACTTTTTCAACCCCAAGTCAGGGTAGCACACTTAATTCCTCTAACAGGCATCTACATAATTTCTGTTATAACATAAGATAAATAATGATATTGTGCTCAGATAATAACTTTATAAATGAATGAAGAAAACAGCCCAGTTCCTCCAAAAAAATATCTGGAAATAATTTTTGTTTTTTCAGTCCCTCAGCCTCATTTGAACTTTCATCAGTTGTTGGTGTTAAACTGGATGATGGATTAAGTCTTCAACCCCAAGTAGGGTAGCACATTTAATTCCTCTAACGGGCATCTACATAGTTTCTGTTATAACGTAAGATAAATAATGATATTTTGCTCAGATAATAATTTTATAAATGAATGAAGAAAACATTGCAACAATTCCAATCCAAAGTGCAAAATAGTGAACAGTAACTTCAGTTGTCTATGAAGCAAAATGAACCGTCTGTACAATAGTTAGTGCACTAAGTGGAAATGAGGAAATCCACAACAATGAATCAGTGTATATCTAACATCACCTGGTAGAGTCTATAAAGTGACCCCTTGGATGAACTGATGTAAGCTTAAATAATAAGTGATGTGGGAATGAAAAACATCACATGATAGAATCATGTTCATTGATTGGATGACACTAAATAAACAATGCTTTGTGTGCAAGGCAACTGGAGTTGTCTCAGCTTTTAATCAACCAAATCTTAATCACAAGGTTTTAGCTGACTTGAAACCATAGTAGAAGACACATGCACAATGTGCTATATGGTGGGACTGAACCCAAAACCCTGTTGGCTGCAAAGCAAACCTCTTAACCTCATAGCCATGCCTGTCAGAAAAGTTTTGATCATCCAGTGATGTGTGTGTTCCCTCACACATTCCTAGATCTCTGTGTACTGCACTACTTCAAAATTATCTTTTGTACTACCTAAACCACTCTTTCAAAATTTTAGTTGCACAACCTGTTCTATACTCCAATAGGTCTCATGACAAATGAAAGCTGACAGTTAATTTTGTATATTTGTCTTAGCACTTACATATTTGGTATGGCTGATCAATTACATGTGTCACTGGGAGAAGCTTGCAGCAGATTTTTCACCCACAAGGATAAAGTGTTCTTCTTTGATAACTCTCGTTCTCAGTTGATTTGCAGCATTGCTCTAAAGTAGCAAAGAGGAAAGAAATGTAATACTACTGTGAAGAATACTACATCTATATTTTACTGTCATATTTTATTATCTGATGTTTACACAGGCCTGTAAGACGTTCATTCTGTTGACTGTGATATTTGTGTTCTTCTCCTTGATGAACTGACTAATTAGAATAATTAATAGTAATGCTGCAAATAAGACTATGAGATGAGTGCTGAGTTCAATACTACATGGTTGCCAAGCAAGCTTCTTGAGTACATAGCCATGCCTGCACCATGCAGTAGGACTGAACCTAATACCAAATGGTTTAAAAGCAAGCTGCTTAACCACTTGGCCATGTCAGAACCTAAAATGATGCAAACTTCCAATGATAATAGATATAGATGTTGTGTAGGCTGTGCAGTGAGTGGAGGGCCATTCGATACTAACAACAGGATCAAAGATAGAAAAACAGGTAATGGGTGTATATGAATATTTCAAAAGTTATAGCTCCTGCTTCAGTACAACATCTACCCCATTAACCATCCACAAACACATTGCTTAAATAGTCATTAAGTTTAGTGATGTACCACAATTGGATAGGCCAATTTCTATATTAACCCATTACCTACCAGTGATCTCATATGAGATCACTTAAAAATTACAAATTTTGTAATTATCTGTCAATATTTACACATATCTAACCTTTTTGCTATATCTACTAGGTATATTTCTCTGATATTCAAATGAGGTTTGCTAATTTTTCACCCAATATCTCGCTTATTTCTATTTAAAATGTTATTTTGAAATGTTATTTTGAAATGTTATTTTGATCATTCCAACATGTTTCTAAGGCTGTTTTATGCTAGAAATCAAAGTTTCATAAAAAAAAATTCCAGTTAATAGAATTATGGGAGATAATGGGTTAAACATAATCCTGGAAATTGGTACATCACCATCATTTAATATCCTTCTTTTATGCTGGCATAAGCTGGATGTACATATTAGTTGCTGGCAGGGGCTCCATATTTTATTTTGCAGCCATAATTTACTATGAAGTATGTTAAAAGTGTATAAGTCAATACTGTGTCCTACTTTTGTGTGAGCAGTGCATTGTTTTCATTTTTATTTTCATGTTTTTTAATTCTACACATTTTTTCCTAGAATCTAGAGCCAGGAATGAAAGTTATGATATATAGAAGAATAGGTTTATGTAAATAATGCAATCAAAGATAGAAAAATATTACAGTTGCAAAACAAAATACCATGTCCCTATCAGCAATTAACACTATCTGCACTGTTTCAGCAGGTTCTACCTGTAATCATCAAGTGTTTTATTCCTGAATATGCTGATTGTCCTATGCAGGGTTCACACAGGGTATTTATTGCTAAATGATAAATTTCTCAGTAAGCCACTAGAATATCTATACTGATACCAGATGATGAAAAGAGATGAGACAATATAATTTCATGGTATAAGTTTATATCCTAAAGATGAGGTTAATAATCTACCAAAGGTATTTATTTTCTAAGGATCAGTGAATAATCTGTGGACACCAGAGATACAATGTGCCATGTTAGTTTTTCTTTCACTGTTTGTTTTACTTGTTGGACTATGGCCATGCTGGTACACCGCCTTGAAGGGTTTTAGTCAAGCAAATCATCCCTAGTACATATTTTTAAAGTGTAGTACTTATTCTGGTGCTTACTTTTTGAAGAACCTCTAAGGTACAGAAATGAAAACAAAGCAACATCGGTTGTCAAATGGTGTGTGGAGGACAAACACAGATACAACACATACAGACACACACACACATGACAAGCTTCCACAAAGTTTCCAGATTCTACACAGTGTACCATGGTTACTCATAAAGCATTAGACAACTCAAACTCAAAGTGTCATGCACTGGGACTGAACCCAATACCATATGGTTAAAAAGTAAGTTTCTTGACCACACAACCATGCTTGGATCAAAACATATCGATTTACAATGATAATAAATACAGATATCGTGTAGTCTATGGAGGGCCATTTAAATACTAAGATTTTCTGTGAAACCTGCAACTTTCTGTTGCTAATTACTTCAGTTATATTGGTTCCTTTTATTTAATGTTTATGTTGCACCATGAGGGTGCATGACTTATAGGTTAGGGCATTTGGATCATGGTTGTAAGGTCCTGAGTTCAATTTCCAGTGATACATTGGGTCCTTGAGCAAGACACTTTATTTCATGTTGCTCCAGGCCAATCAGCTGACAAAAATGAATAATACAAGTAACTCAATGGACCAACCTTGTCACATTCTGTGTCAGGCTAAATCTCCCTGATAACTATATTAAGGGCACATGTGTCTGTGGAGTGCTCAGCCACCTGCACATTAATTTCATGAGCAGGCTGTTCTGCTGATCAAATCAACTGGAACTCTCATCGGCATAACCAATGACATGCCATGCTGTACCATTTTAGACAAACATAGAAATTCATACAATGGCAAGTATATAAGAATATCTAATAGTTCATCAGGAATGATACAGAATTGTTTATCAGTTCCCCAAACCAGAAACAGAAGAGAAAGTTTTTGTTTTTATGACCAGAATGTTAACAACTGAAATAGCACCATTCTTTCACAAATAATGTAAATATTTAAATCTATTTCTTCATTTCGTAATAGAAAGAATATATTCATGTCACCAGATTATAAAATGATAATATATTTAATCTCACAACTCTCATAACCAAATTGGGAATTGTTGAAGGATTATTATAGTTCTGTAATTCAGTAATTCTTTTATGAATTTTCACTAGAAAGTGAAAATATTCCTCTATGTTTATTTTAATATATACATATACATATATATATATATATATATATATATATATATATATATATATATGTGTGTGTGTGTGTGTGTGTGTGTGTGTGTGTGTGTGTGTGTGTGTGTGTGTGTGTATGTGTGTGTGTGTGAATACATATATATAGTTACATTTATATTCATGGCATGAATTTTAATCGTGAAAGAAGTAAATTGGAGTTAGCATGACAAAACATCTCAAGAGCATTACATATTCTATGTATAGTTGTGTAGGTAAAAAGTTTGCTTTGTAACCATGTGATTTCAGGTTCAATCATACTAAGCAGTGCTTTGGGCAAAAACATTCTATCATATTCTTCAGGATAACAAATACCTTTCTCAGTGAGTGAAAACTGGTAGATAGAAACTGTTTAAAACCCCATTTTCTTTCCCCTCTCCCTCTCTCTCTCTCTCTCTCTCTCTCTCTCTATATATATATATATATATATATATATAGAGAGAGAGAGAGAGAGAGAGAGAGGGAGAGGGGAAAGAAAATGCATGTGTGTGTATGTGCACGCATGTGTGTGCACGTGCGCTTGTGTGTGTGTTAATTTTTTTTTTTGTGTGTAGTTATAATAAAAACAAATGGGTTACTCAATGCTTTTGTGAATACAATTTTATTATTCTTAAAAAAGAATATTATTGACACTGACTTGAAAGTTTCATCTATTTAAGTCATCACTGGACTGTCTGACGATGGCTTAACTGGCCAAAACTTTCAAGTCAGTGTCAATAATATTCTTGTTTAAGAATAATATATATATATATATATATATATATATATATATATATATATATATATATATATATATATATATATATATATATATATACATATATATATAGACATATATATAAGCTTCTTACCACACAACCACACCTGTGCCTATAGATACACACATACACATGTATGTATGTAAGTATGTATGTATGTATGTATATATGTATGTATATATTTATGTATGTATGTGTATATATATATATATATGTGTATGTATGTATGTATGTATGTATGTATGTATGTATATGTTTGTGTGTCTGTGTTTGTCCCCCACAACATCGCTTGACAACCGATGCTGGTGTGTTTACGTCCTTGTAACTTAGCGGTTCGGCAAGGGAGACCAATAGAATAAGTACTAGGCTTACAAAGAATAAGTCGTGGGGTCGATTTGCTCGACTAAAGGCGGTGCTCCATCATGGCCGCAGTCAAATCACTGAAACAAATAAAAGAATAAAAGAATATATATACACACACACACATAGATACATACATATGTGTGTGTGTGTGTCTATAGGCACAGGTGTGGTTGTGTGGTAAGAAGCTTGCTTCTCAACCACATGGTTTGGGGTTCAGTATCACTGCATGGCACTTTGGACAAGTGTCTTCTACTATACTTCTGGGCTGACCAAAGCCTTGTGAGTGGATTTGGCCACAGTCACATAACTGAAACAAGGAAGAGGTTCAATTGAGTTTTCTCCATTCATGTCAATGTCCACTTTGCATTTCATATCTTGCACAGTTAGTGAAATTAGAACCTGCTAGAATACCCCAGGCAATGTCATAACCCCTAACCCTCAAAGACAGTGCTTCAGGTTTGTCTCAATTCCATGAGTGAAATTAATGAAATGCAAAAAAAAAATAATGACACAGAATAATCTTTTCTACTCTAAGGCACAAGGCCTGAAATTTTGGGAGAGGGGACCAGTCGATTAGATTGACCCCAGTATGCAGCTGGTACTTAATTTATTGACCTCTAAAGATGAAAGGCAAAGTCGACCTCTGTGAAATTTGAACTCAGAATGTAAAGACAGACAAAATACCGCTAAGCGTTTCGCCTGGTGTGCTAACGTTTCTTATTTCTTTATTGCCCAAACAAGGACAGACAAAGAGATTAAGTCGATTACATCGACCCCAGTGCGTAACTGGTACTTAATTTATCAACCCTGAAAGGATGAAAGGCAAAGTCAACCTCGGAGGAATTTGAACTCTGAACGTAAAGATAGATGAAATACCGCTAAGCGTTTCGCCTGGTGTGCTAATGTTTCTGCCAGCTCACTGCCTTAATGATACAAAATAATGACACAAGAATGACACTACTAACGAAAGAAAAATTAAAACAGACAAAAATAATTTCCTATATTGAGTAAAGTTTTAAAAATAGAGAAAAATCTAATAATGGAATTAGTGTAACTGAGTACAGCTTGTAATTGTTAATTAATTATGCTAAAGGCTGAAACCAAATATTGTTATATAGTAGCATTGCTGTGAAATCGTGCTTGTGGCATCCGATCTTCTGATCAAACCAAGAAAATTATATTTCTATTCTCTCTTCTGTTTTTCTGTTGTTTTTTTTTTTTGTATTTCTTTTACCATAGCACAGGCAAAGCTGCCGATTAAAAAGCTCACTTTGCAACCACAGGGCCTCATATTCAGTCCTACTGAGTGGCACCTACAATAGCCCTAAAAACAATGAGTGAATTTGGTATATAAAAACCGAGTGCAGGTGCTGTCATATATATTGTTTTATTCTTTTACTTCTTTCAATCATTTGACTGCAGCCATGCTGGAGCACTGCCTAAAAGGGTTTTTTTTAGTCAAAGAAATGTACCCCAGGACTTTTTCTTTGTAAGCTTAGTAGCTATTTTATTGGTGTCTTTTGCTGAACTGCTACATTACAGGGATGTAAACACACCAACACAAAGACGCGCATACATAAATACACACACACATGTATATGTGTGTGTGTGGGAGGGGAAATAGAAGTTGAAAATGCACTAAGAATAGTTAAAATATTTTTTATTAAAATGTTTGAAGCTTTAACCGGTTTCACAAACTTGACAGACACACATCTCATACCTAAATCTTCAGTGATAATGTACTGAACTGAACCGTAACTAATCTGCACATCCACTGATAACTCATGGATGATGATTCGATGATTTCCCTTCACAGCTGCACACATATCTGCAATGTTTTTCTCAGTTCTGCTGGTTGCAGGTCTCCCAGAACTTTTGCCAATATTGACATCTTGGAAACGTCTGAACCATTCATATGCTTGTGTGCAGCTCATACTCACCTATCCATACACTTTCTGCAAATTAATGTTGCCTTCTGAGCAGATATCACCATGACAACTTTCTCTGTCATGGTCAATGCAATGATGACATGCTACACACCTTCCTTCCAAACACTGTTGTAAACAATGGAAGTGAGATAGAATGTTAAAACTTAGTGCACATACACACCAGAGTTCAAGGTAAATCTATGCCAATTTAATCCCAAGCAATGCTGGGTATCTCTGCTAGTATATATAAATATATATATATATATATATATATATATATATATATATATATATATGTATATATGTATATATATATATATATGTATATATATATATATATATATATATATATATATATATACATATATATATATATATATGTATATATATATATATATATATATATATATATATATATATATATATATATATATATGTATATATATATATATATATATATATATATATATATATATATATATATATATATATATATGTATATATATATATATATATATATGTATATATATATATATATATATATATATATATATATATATATATATATATATATATGTATATATATATATATATATATATATATATAAATTTATTGTGAGAATATGGATTGAACAGGCTTTGTTACAAATTACTGAAATTGTTTCAATGCTTCATTATCTGCTGTTAATTACTGAATGTTAGATAAAATTATATGCAATATTCTATTAATATGATTCAATAATAGCTGTATATATGTGTATCCTCAGGTGACCAGAGTTAAAGTCCCACTATATCATCTTTAGTTTCTCCACATTTTATATACCCACACAGAAATATCATTTTTAATATTCCTCTGACAAAGAGAAACAAGGAAATCCAAAGAGACAGAAATGATTAAAAGTACTAAAAACAAATCAAATTTAACTGATTTTGTCAGAAAAGAATTTATAAAGGAAAAAAAACAGTAGTATTTGATTTGATCATTTTCTGTTTTAATTTTGTAATTATTCAACATGATATTAGGTTTTTCAATGATGGATAACTTCTATGTCATTTATTATAAAACAATAGTCAGTTAGCTATTTCCTCTTCATGAAAAAGTCTAATTAAATAATTATAGTCAGAGGAATGGAAAAGTGTATTCTGCTACAGTTCTGAGTTGACCAATGTGTGTGTGTGTGTGTGAATCTATTTATGCATACATGTATGTTTGTGTGTTTGTAAACATCATCACCAGCACCACCACAACCACCACCACCACCATCATCAACATCATCGTTATTTAACGTCAATTTTCCATGCTGGCATGGGTTAGATGGTTTGACCAGATTTGGTAAGCCAGAGAGTTGCACCACACTCTAGTCATCTGCATTGGTTTGATTTCTATGGTTGGGTGCCCTTCCTAATGCCAACTGCTCTACAGAGTGTATGAGGTATCTTTTACTTGTCACTGGCAACGGTGCTTTTTAAGTGTTACCAGCACGGTTGCCTTTTACATGTTACCAGTAGCACTTACCATGATCACAATTTCTTTTAGCTGGGCATGTCTTCTTAATGTCAGTAAATTACCAGAACTCTCAGTCACTTGTCTTCGTCCCCATGGATGCAACAAACGAAGATCATATTTCACCACCTTGTCCTACATCTTACTGGGTCTATCTCTTCCACATGTTCTCTCCACAATTAGAGATCGGCGCTTTGCATATATGTATATACATATATACATGCATACATACATGCATACAAACAGAAATACCCTGTTGTTGATGTTGAAATTGCAATGAAGGAGCCTTGGATCTAGGTTAGAAACCAACTCTTTCTCTATTGGCAAGAAATCTTGAAATAAAACTGAATAATGACTTACATACATCATATATACATACATACGTACATGCATACATACATACATACATCATATATACATACATGCATACATACATGCATGCATGCATACATACGTACATGCATACATACATACATACATCATATATACATGCATGCATACAAACGTACATACAAACACTCACACATGCATGCTTACATACATACATAATACATACACACATATATATACATACATGCATACATACATACATCACATATACATACATACATCATATATTCATACATACGAACATTCATTAAATATACATACATACATACATACATCAAATATATATACAGGCATGCATGCATACACACATATCTATACATGGTCAAGCAGTTTCCAACTAAACCAGTAACCCTACCAAGCTTGTGTCAGCATGGTTTGTAAGCTTTCTAAACTCCATATTTGCATGAAGTGTGTAGGTCCCTTACATGACTGCAAAAACTACATAAAAAACACCAACGTATTTCTCTGTAGACATGAGAGGGTTTTACTATTTTGACTACCCTATAGAAATGTTAAGAAACGATGGCCTTTATCAGAGATCATTTATCTTAACTTCACAAATTTGTTGAAACTTATAGTCTTTAGTGGATGGTTAATCATATTAAAAGTAGTGGACGGTGCTTGCATGAAATGAAAATTAGATGCCATGTCATTGATACATAGAATAATCAATTGTATATAAGGTCAACTGACAGTTTGTCTACTGATATCTAAATCTTGACCATTCACACTTGAACCAAGCATCTACTCTTGTGTGTGTGTGTGTCTATATACATATACACAGTCACATACATATATGTGTATATGTATGTTTGTATGCATGTATGTATGTAGGTATGTATGCATGTATGTATGCATGTATGAATGTATATATAAAGACTTTTCCATTCTTCCCAAGTGTAAAACTAATACCCTTATACACCTGCTTCTTGTTTCTACACTTGTCTTCGTCTTTTGTTTTCTGTAAATTTGAACTATATATATATATATATATATATATATATATATATTGGTGTTGCCATCTGCTTTCACCAGTCCTCAGTCAAATCGTCCAACCCATGCTAGCATGGAAAGCGGACGTTAAACGATGATGATGATGATGATGATGATGATGATGATGATGATATATATATATATATATATATATATATTCTTTTGTTCTTTTATTTGTTTCAGTCATTTGACTGTGACCAGACTAGGGCACCACCTTGAAGAATTTTAGTCGAACAAATCAACTACAGTTTTAAGCCTAGTACTTATTCTATCAGTCTCATTTATTGAACTGCTAAGTTAAAGAGACGTAAACGCATCAACCCCAGTTGTCAAGTGGTGATAGGAGGACATATACAGACACACCAACACACACACATAGATATATGCATGTATATATGATGGGCTACTTTCAGTTCCCATCTATCAAATTCACTCACAAGGCTTTGGTTGGCCTGAGGCTATACCAGAAGACACTTGCCCAAGGTGCCATACACTGGGGCTGAGCCCAGAATCATGTGGTTGGGAAGCAAACTTCTTACCATGCAGTCATGCTTGCCGTATATATATATATATATATATATATATATATATATATATATCTTTTATATTTTATCTTTTATCTTTTACTTGTTTCAGTATTAGAAGGATATTAGGTGAAAGAACCTTTTTCAAGCCTGGTACTTCGTCTATCAGTCTGTTTTGGCTAGCTGCTTAGTTATTGGAATGTAAACCTTCCAAAACTGATTGTCAAGGGATGATGGGATACAAACACTAACATAAAGATGTACACACAGACACACACACATATACATGACAGGCTTCTTTAAGTTTCAGTCTACCAAATCCACTCACAAATACATATATTTTACTTTCTTTTACTTGTTTCACTCGCTTGACTGTTGCCATACTGGAGCACTGTGGAGGCACGTGGCTTAGTGGTTAGGGTGTCAGCATCATGATCGTAAGATTGTGGTTTCAATTCTTGGACCGGGTGACGTGTTGTGTTCTTGAGCAAAACACTTCATTTCACATTACTCCAGTCCACTCAGCTGACAAATATGAGTAATGCTGCGATGGACTGGCATCCCGTCCAGCTGGGGAACGCATACACCTGGCTAGGCTTTAAAAGGGCACATTTATTTTTTTTTATGCTGGAGCACTGCCTTGAGGGGTTTTAGTCGATCCCTGGACTTATTCTTTGTAAGTCTAGCATTTATTCTATCAGTATCTTTTGCTGAACCACTAAGTTACGAGGACGTAGACACGTCAACATCAGTTGTCAAGTGACGGTAGTGGAGGTTACAAACACAGACTCAAAGACACACACACACACACACAATCACATACATGTACATATACAACAGGCTTCTTTCAGTTTCCATCTACCAAATCCACTCACAAGGCTTTGGTCAGCCCGAGGCTATAGTAAAAGACACTTGCCCAAGGTGCCACACAGTGAGACTGAACCCAGAACCATGTGGTTTGGAAGCAAGCTTCTAACCATGCAGCCACACTTGCACCTATGCATATATATTCATAAATTTATACATATTATATGTATATATGTGTATATAAAACTGTTAACAGTTATGTATTTGTGTTTGTTCATAAAAGATATCTTATGATATTGTTTCATCATAGCTATGTCTCATTATCTCAAGATCACTTATGCCTCTTTTCACTTATGAGGGAGATAAAATAAATACAAACAAAGGCTTGCTATAATTAATCTAAATCCTTTAAAAGCAGTGCCCCAGCATGGCCTCAGCTCAATGATTGAAATGAAGAAATGAATAAAAATATAACATATTCATAGATAATGAGAATTGATAATCAGATGATGTAAATTTTATAATAAATATAGAATAAAAGTTATGTAAGACACCATACAGTATAGAAATGATTAACTATATACCATGTAATAAGTATGTGTGTGTTGTTTGTGTATGTGTATGTATGTGTTGGTGTATACTTCACACACATGTATATATGTACATATATACATATTAAGACACACACACATATACATACACACATGTACAAGTATGTATATATGTGTATGCGTGTGTGTGTGTGTGTGTGTTATATATATATATATATATATATATGTATATATGTATATATGTATATACATATATTTACATATATATATATATATATATATATATATATATATATATATATATATATATATATATATATATATATATATATATATATATATATAGATACATATTTATATATATATATATATATACATATATATATATCTGCATATATATATATATATATATATATATATATATATATATATATATATATATATGTACGTATGTATTATATATATCTGTATATATGTATATGTATGTGTGTATGTGTATATATATATATATATATATATATATATACACACACACACATACACCATAAATTTTCTCATGTGCACAGTGAACAGCATATCTCATCATATACATACACATCACATACATACTCTCTTAGAATTCTTTATATCTTAATATAAATATACTGTAGAAATCCACAGTAACTATATATATATATATATATATATATATATATACATACATAGATACATATGCATATATATTTATGTACACATTTATGTACATGTATATTTACATGTACATAATATGTGTGAGTTTATATATATATATGCATGTAAATATACAAGTATATACATATCTATACTTATTTACATGTACATGAATATGTCTGAG
>NC_142937.1:62303162-62373162 GCF_046866305.1 Octopus bimaculoides | reverse complement strand
GTATGTGTATATATATGTATATGTATATATATATATATATATATATATATATATATATATATATATATATATATATATATATAGATATATATATATATATAAATTATGACTTAGAGGTTATGCAGCCATCTAAGGGATAAATATTGGTGTATTACCTAACTATGTATAGGCCATGCTATAAGGTTAACAGTAGCTGGTAATTTAAAAGGTAAACTGTGGTTTAATATATTCAGATAAGACAAGAAACAGAGCAACATTTAACAATTAGAAGTTGATCATTAGTATTAAGGAGTCATAGTTTAATTTTAGTTAAAATAAATTTACAGTTGTTTTAGTATACCTAAAGATGTAGAGCTAAAAGAAGTGATTACTAAACAGACTTCATCCACCATTTATGATGGAAAGCCTTATTCTACACCTCTGATAAAGTCTAAATCATTCTGACAATGTTTGTTACATGGAACGAGATAAATGCAACTTTACCTCAAAAATAACAAACTGCTGTAAATGTTATTTTAACTATAATTAAACTATGACCATTTAATACCAATGATCAACTTGTAATTGTTAATTGTTACTCCTTTTCTTCTCTTATCCGTATATATATATATATATATATATATCGTATATATATATATATATATATATATATATATATATATATATATATATATATATATATATATATATATATATATATATATATATATATATATATATATAACCCATTGGTAGGTATCTTCACAAGAATTTTTTTTTATTTTAGCCCTGGGCTGACTAAGCCTTGTGACTGGATTTCACAGATGTAGTCTAAAAGAAACCAGCTAGACACACACACACACTCACACACACGCACACCCAACTGATACTAACATAAAAAGCAGCTGCAAAATGGTGATGATAATGATGAGTATGTGTGTGCATGCATGCATATATATTTGATGTGACAGGGTTATCTATTATTAAATACATACCATAGTAAAGATTTCATCACATAGTATCTGACACACAGTGTATATATTTATAAGGTATTCATCACACTTTAGTACAAACTTGTATTAAGCATTTTAATGTTTGCCTCTGTAAACCATAACACATACACACATGCATGAATATGCACATACATACTCACAAGCATGCATGCATATACACATTCACTCACATTTACTCACACCACAACTCCTATGAAAGATCCTTTGTTACTTTGTTACTAGCTACTTCTATTTTAAAATATAGTTTCATATATTCATAAGCACGTGTGTGTGTGTGTGTGTGTGTGTGTGTGCGTGTGTGTGTGTGTGCATGTGTCTGTATGTCTGTGTGTGTGTGAGTGTGTATACATACTTGCTTGCATGCACATATATATGCTTGTATGTATGTTTGCATGTATGCATGTAAGTATGTATGCATGTATATATGTATATGTATTTACATGTATGCAGGTGTGTATGTATGTATGTGTGTATGTATGTATGTATGTATGTATGTATGTATGTGCATCCCCTAAATCCAACAGTGCAATTTACATCATCCCTACTTCATGTATCACACTTGAATAATTGGTTATTAGCCTGGAATAACTTGGACATAGTTTCTTTATTATTAATTGGAAATGTATTTAAATTCTTACCATAAAAGAAACCACATAGAATTATACATAGTCGCATACTTCTATGCCTCAAAAGAAAGATAGGTTTACTTAAGCCATCTTCAAAACTACAAAGATTAACTTGATGTCATGTGCTAGGCTGTGTGTTATGAATACATTGTCATCGTTAAGAGCAAGAAGCTGCTCTCCAGTGGTGTAGAGAACAATGACTTATATATTTGGTGTCCAAGCCTGCCTGTACATTATGGCACAAGGTCAGCAACTTTGAAGTGGGGAATAAGTCAAATACAATGCCTCCAGTACTCAAATGATGAAAGGCCAAGTTGACTGCAGCAGAATTTGAACTCAGAATATAAGGACAGATGAAATGCCACTAAGCATTTTGCCTGTCACAAGGAGGTACATGTTGACGCAAGGAAGATTCAGTCAGAATGTGTGGAGGACGCAGTATCAGAGGGGTTGTATAAATGTAGGGAGAAATAAGTATTAGAAGAAGGGAAGTAAGAAGAAAAAGAATATAAGGGAGTGAGAGGAAGGAGGAGCAGGGGGAGGTCAGTTGACTGGTAGTAGATAGTATAGTGGTTTTAGCTGAATTTCAGAATTTAGTAGTGGTATTGGTATTTGAAGAAAAGATAAATTGGAGGGGAGAAGGTGAGGAAATATCTTAGGTCATAAGGGTGAAAAAAAGTGTGTATGAATAAAGCAAGGTAGGGTTAGGATTTAAGCCCAGCTAGCTGGTTGTTGGTAGTCAAAGGGTTTTTATGGCAGAAACTAGCAGGGGAGTAGTAAAAAAACAAAAACAAAAAACGTATGAAATGATGGAGATGTATGTAGTCCCTGTGCCTGTGAAATCTTGTATCCCTGCCGTAAGGCTTTATTTCCACACAGCTTAATTTAATTTGCCCTTAGTCGAAAGACACCTGTTATTATTTTTATTGTATTTGTGTAACATTGTTTCTTATTTCTTTATTACCCACAAGGGGCTAAACATAGAGGGGACAAACAAGGACAGACAAAGGGATTAAGTCGATTACATCGACCCCAGTGCGTAACTGGTACTTAATTTATCGACCTCAAAAGGATGAAAGGCAAAGTCGACCTCGTTGGAATTTGAACTCAGAACGTAATGGCAGATGAAATACTGCTAAGCATTTCGCCCAGCGCGCTAACGATTCTGCCAGCTCGTCGCCTTGTGTAACATTGTTTCTTCCAAGGAATCTAATGCTCTTAGCTTAGTTTTTCCTTGGGGCTGGCCAGATTGGAGCAATATCGAGTATAACCGGGCGAAATTGCAAAGATAATCTGGATCTCGACTGATGAAAGAAAACTCCGAATGACCTGTCCTTGTTTTCTTTGTATCGTCTATCTGGATGTTTTGTTGTCCCTTTCTTGTATCACCTAACTGTCTGGCTGTTTTGCATTCTTGTCCCATTTTGTATTATTTATATATATGTATATATTGGCAAGCTTAGGGAGGGAAGGGTAAGAGGGGGAGGGAGTTGAAATAAAAAGAAAGAAAAATATTTTAGATAGTAAGTAAAATAGGAAGTGAATTTTGTAATTGACAATCAATGAATTAAAAGGGAAGAAAGATATTGGTTTAATACAAAGTGGTAGTGAAGGTGTATGAGTGGGAGAAAAAAAATATATATATATATATATATGAGAGTTAGGAGGAGACAAGAGTGGAGTAGGGTTGTAATTATAGGTATTTTGAGAATAAATTTAGTGCCCGATGTTTGCAGGTGAATATTATACTGCTGTGTTCATTGAAACAGTCCATGTATTGCAAAATAGCCATGACCTTGGCTATGCAGAGATCACACTTGCTGTTATATCCACTGTAAGTTTGATTTGTTCATCACTGTTATTATATGAAAGTGACACTGTTAAGTGATTTTCTTATAAATCTTTGTACTATGGGATGAACACTAGAATGTGGTAAACTTTAATTAACATTATAAAATAAATGACTAGTTAAGATATAAAAAGGTGAACTGCCGGAGTCATTAGAGAGATGGATAGAATATCTTACAGTATTCTTTGAATCTTTGCATGCTGAGTTCAAATTCCACAGAGGCCAACTTTGCCCTTGGACTCAATAAGATACCTGTCAATGGCAGAGGACTGATGGAATTGTTAAAGTATCTGAGATGTTTCATGGTATTTATTTTGATTCTGTATAGATGCCTAAAAAGCACCTCCCACCCACTACCAACTTGCAAGCTTAGCATAGGCCTGCAATTTATAGGGACAAAATAGTATCCATAGATTTGAGGTGTAGGAGTAGAGATGTTCTCCAGTTGGAGTACAATAATAGTGCAGAAAATGCCTGATATAGATAAATCATGTAAAATTGTATAAGTCGTACACCCTAAATATATATATTCATTAGCTTGACAAAGGAAAAAGTGACTAATACATATTGTCATGAGTTTATTATTCCAGCTTTTCAAAATGCAACAGGAAATACAGAAATATAGAAATTTTTTGTGTAAAACATAATCATAGAATTATGAAGACAGACACAGAATAATAGCTTGTTTCTACAATGTTGTTATATCAAAACATTTTATATTTAACTATTTCAAGTCTCCCTTCTATGTCCTTACATCAAATTGTGAATTATACTGTAAGTGGCATAATCATTTCTATTGGCAAGAGAATACAAGAAGAAGATTTATTTTGGGTTAATTTGCATATGAAAAGGAAATAAGGAATAAATCTTCTTTAATTGACATATGTTTGACTTTTTACTCTTATGAATAAGTGGGGAAATTCATTCTCTTGCAACACCATGGATTTTTAAAAAATATTTATTCATTTTATTATTTTGCAAATTCATACATTAAAATATAATGAGGATATTTCAACCATATTCAATGAAATTAAAATAAGAAAGAATTTTTCAAGTAAAAAGACAAAAATTTTTAAAATAAAAGAAATTTCTGATGTATGATAAAATATTTGAATCAAAGAATAGAAATAAAGAAAAGATTCAAGCAGTTTTTAATACTAATTACCAAGAAACAGTAAAACTGCTCTCAGTAGTCATAATCAACAGTTCAGTAGTGTTTTAAGAATAAGCAGCCTAACTCTGCAAATACTGTTATCTGTTCTGTAGTTTGTTTCATCTTGCCATATGTCAAATTCATATCAATATATTAAAAGACAGGAAAATATCTGTCCAAAAAACTAGCAATTCTTAATTCTCCATGAAAAGAAATGCAACCAAAATTCAGATGGACTGATAAAAAGATGAGTTTTGATGTTATAATTAAAAAAGGCGATGAAGTTTGCAAAGATAAAATATTAAAATCAGGATTTATAAAATGGGAGATAATAATTTAAACCTGATTTAGAAAGCCAATGAAAACTGTAACAGCCACAGAAAGAGTAGAAAACAACATTTGAGAGGAGAGAGTCAGAGAGAGAGAGAGAGAGAGAGAGAGAGAGAGAGAGAGAGATTTGCTGTAAATAATGTTTGTCGGTAAAAAACACACAACTTATAACCATTATTGTTTACTAAATTAAAATTGGTAAAAATAGTCTGGTGATTTCTCTAGAGTAATTGAATTGACCTTACTAAACATAATTATGAAGGAGAATGTGGGTGCCTAGTCTTAGATGTAATGTGACTGAAAAACGACAAGATGGTCACCACTAGAACTCTTTTATCATCATCCTGCTTGACTGGTGCTGGCTTGGGAGGAAATATTTGTAATTAAGATCTTTTATATTTCTATAAATGTTAGTGATTTATTCACAATATATAAACACATTCAAACTGGAAAGAGTAATTATATAGGGGAATAAAAACTTGTTACCAGTTCAAATATGCCTGAGGTATATTTGAACCTGTATGAAAGCCATTCAGTGTATTTTGATATGGAGAAAATTTCTTGCTGTAGACAGATGTGAACACACTGAGTCAGCTCACAATGGCACCTAACCAGACTGTAGGATGCATGCATTTCAGAATGGTTATCTCTTCTTCAGCCACAGAGACCAGAAAGTTATAAACTGCAAACTGACACAAGAGACAGGTCCCTCTTATGGGTGAAATCTATTTGTGGGAAATCTATAAAAAGACTAAAAAATTAGTTGTCATCGTCGTCATCATTGTCGCTGTTATCGTTGTCATCATCATCATCATCATCATCATCATCGCCATTGCCATCTCCATCACTGCCACCGCCGCCGCCACCACGGTGTGATCAACTTTCTCCATCCCCCAAAATTTCAGGCCTTGTGCTTATAGTAGAAAGAATTATTATCACTAAGGCAACGGGCTGGCAGAATCTTTAGCACTCTGGGCTAAAGTGCTTAGTAGCATTTCCTGTCTTTATGTTCTGAGTTCAAATTCCACTGAAGTCGTCTTTGCCTTTCATCCTTTTGGGGTCGATAAATTAAGTACCAGTGAAACACTAGGGTCAATGTAATCAACTAGTCCCCTCTCACCAAATTTCAGGCCTTGTGCCTATAGTAAAAAGGATTATCATTATTATTATTATTATTATTATTATTATTATTAGCATTATTATTATTCCTTTTGTTCAGCATGTACAAGTATGTGTGTATTAAACATTATTTTATTTATTTTATTCACTTTTAGGAAAATTAAAGCATGTCTTTGACAATTCTGGAGCATATTAAACTTATTTTGTGCATGACTTTTGGCCCACCCCCTACATTTCATTTGATACATAACTAAATTATTTAAGATCTTTTCATTATTTGCTTCTTAATCTTCACTTTGGCATCACATTTTATTTCAAAATAATCCTTAAGATTATCATACACACACACGAGACTTATTTTTTGTCTTTTACTTGTCTCAGTCATTGGACTGTGGCCATACTGCAGCACCACCTTGAAGGGTTTAGCCGAACAAATTAAATCTAGTACTTGTCTGTTATTTGTTTTGTTTTTTGTTTTTGCTATTTTTTAAGTTCTAGGGAAATAAACAAACCAACACTGGTTATCAGGTGGTGGAAAGTGACAAATACAGACACAGAAGCACACACACATGCATGCATGCATGCACACACATGCACACACTCACACATTTACACACACACACATATGTATGTACATACATATATACATATACATACAGGGTGCAATGGGTAAACTGTTGCAATTTAATACTTTTAATTTCATGCATGCACATTGTTTGTCTTTGATTTTGTTGACTACACAATATAGTAGTGTTAGTTAGGCATTGTCTGTAAGAAAACAGCATCATGATGCAATTCACTCTGCCAGAAATTTGGAAATGACATGCTATACTGCTAGGCATTCATGCCAGAAGCTCCAATACGAACATTTCAGTGCATTTAGGTCTCAATCTGAAGACAGTACAATCTAAGGACATGTACCAAGAGTGATAAAAATCAAACATTCAGTCAACATCATGGTGTTTGGAGTGATCACTAGTGATAGCGACGTTATGCCTCATTTCGTCTTCCCACATGGCCTCAAACTCAACACGGAAGCCTACATCAAGTGCCTTGAGGAGGCAGTGCTGCCTTGGGTCAAGAGACTGGCTGCTGGAAGACCCTATGTCTCACAATAGGACTTTGCACCGTGCCACACAAGCAGAAGATCCCAGTCATGGCTGTCAGACAATATCTGTTACCATATCACCCCTAACATCTGGCCACCTAACTCCCCAGACTGCAACCTCCTTCATTATTATGTGTGACGGACAGTTGAGCGAGAGACTAATAAAACTCCTTGTAACACCAAAGATGAACTGAAGGCAAGGATTACGGCAGCATTCACCAACTTAAACAAGGAGACCATCCAGAAGAGTTGCAGGAGATTCCAAAGTCATCTGGGGGCTGTGGTTGAAGCCAATGTCGATTTTATTGAGTTAATTTACTCTTTAGTATTTCAAGATATTTTTATGTAATTTTGGTAAAAATATCTGTTAAAATGAGATGTCAGTGTTATTCTAATTTTTGCATTATTTAGAGGACATTATGTTCACTACACCCTGTATATATTATACTCTTTTACTCTTTACTCTTTTATTTGTTTCAGTCATTTGACTGTGGCCATGCTGGAGCACCGCCTTTAGTCGAGCAAATCGACCCCGGGACTTATTCTTTGTAAGCCTAGTACTTATTCTATCGGTCTCTTTTGCCGAACCGCTAAGTGACGGAGACATAAACACACCAGCATCGGTTGTCAAGCAATGCTAGGGGGACAAACACACACACACAAACACACATACATATACATATATATATATATACATATATACGACGGGCTTCTTTCAGTTTCCGCCTACCAAATCCACTCACAAGGCTTTGGTCGGCCCGAGGCTATAGTAGAAGACACTTGCCCAAGGTGCCATGCAGTGGGACTGAACCCGGAACCATGTGGTTGATAAGCAAGCTACTTACCACACAGCCACTCGTGCTGCTTCTAATTCATATTTGAAGATATGTGTGTGTTTGTGTGTATGTGTGTATATCTATATATATCTGTAGATATATATATATTTTTAAAAGGGTTGAATGTGAATTTGTCCTTTAATTGGAGTAGTTTCCAAAAGATTTCTAACGTTGTTTCTACATACTTTACATTAATTTACTGGTGTAAATTAGCATAGATATGAAAAGTTATATAAGTATATTAAGTGTATGATTTAACTTATTAAACAAAGTTCAACAAATTCAATCATGTTTTATGTAAATGGAGGAGATTAGATGTTAATATGGATGATAGTTTTTTTTTTTTTATTCATGTAGCTATACAATCGTTTCATATAGGAAGACAATAAATTCATTTTAAGAATCTGAGTTATCAAAAAGTACTCATCATATTAACATATAATCTACTCCATTTACGTAAAATATGATTGAATTTGTTGAACTTTGTTTAATTAGTTAAATCATGTACTTTATATATGTGTGTGTGTATACATATATATCTTCAAATATTAATTAAAAGCAGCTTGAGGTATATAAACAAAATCAAACATAGATACACAAGGTGTGTGTGTGTCATTATTTCGTTGGGTAGCTGCTTTTTCTTTTAGGCGTAAAAGAATATATTTTCAATACCCCTGGTGTGAAACACCTGGAAGTAAGTTATAGACAAGTGAGACAACTCACATCAAGATTCTCTTTTTTTTTTCTGCAGTGCGACAGACATCGATGTTTCATCATTATTTTGAACTGGAGCTTGCTGCAAGCTATCTCAATGACTATGACTATATGCTAAATGGTTTAAGAACCATCTGCTAGCATGTCCCAACATTTCATGCCACAGAAGGCATTCAAATATGAATTAGAATTCTTCCCATTACATGAAGCATATGCATAAGTGTAGGTGTGGCTGTGTGGTAAGAAGCTTGCTTCCTAGCCATATGGTTCTAGGTTCAGTCCCATTGCATTGCACCAAAGTCCAACCAAAATCTTGTGAGTAGATTTGATAGACAGAAACTGAAAGAAGCTTGTCATATATATATATATGTATATATATATATACAGAGTGCAAAAGATATTTGAGTACAGGTTGATAAAAAACACACATATATAACAACTTTATTTATCAAAAAATGCTATGAGGATAAAAATAAACCTTCTTTTCTATAATGTTATTCAAAAAGCCACCTTCAGCTTCACCAACTTCTATATGAGATCTAAATCATCTACATGCTCAAATCAAGTGGCCCTGGTTCATTTTAGACAATACTCTGACTATGGCAGCTTTCGAAGTATCTTTGCTGGGCATGTTCATTGACCTCTCACTCAACAACGCTCCACATTTAATAGACCAATGGATTGAAATCTGTAGAATTAGAAGGCCAAATGTAAGGGGTTGTGTGCTCATGAAAATTTTCAGCCATCCATTCCTGTATTACTAGAGCCATGTGTGACAGTGCAGAGTCTTACTGAAACACATATGGCCTTCCATTGCATACACTGTCTATCCAGGGCTTATTTCCAGTTATTCCAGTTATTTCCAGGACCTCAATGTAGGTGGCAGAGTTAACTCCAAGGCCTTGTGGAAAGAAGTAAGGAGGCATCACATGTCCTTCATTGCTGACAACACCTAAAACCATGACAGTTGCAGGAAATTTTGTATGCATAACACTTGTAACTTCAGAAGTGTCTGCACATAACCATCTGTCATTTCTTCTGTTAACTTTTTGATCTTGGTCAAAGTTTTTCTTGTTTGAGAAAAACCAAATCAAATCTTCTTCTGCTGGATTTTTCAATTTGTTTAAGAGCCTTTTAGATATGATATAGTGATTTTCTTTTGCTTTTTCTGACAATTTTTCCAACAATTTTTCCGACGATTTCAGAGCATTTAGAATGTTTTTTATGCTTTGATACTGATGATATATTTCAATCTTTAGTCTCTAGCTCCTTACAAACTTTGTAGATGAAAGATGTGGCAACTTTTAAAAATCGAGATATTACTAAATTGCTATGCTCAGCCTTTATGACCACAATAACAGCATGCCATTTCATTTCTTGAGTAAGCTGATGGTCTGCCATTATTATTTTCTGAAAGATTATACAGAGTTAGCAAAAAATGCAGCAATGACCCAGAAAAATGTATGTCCTCAAATACCTTATGCACCATGTATATTTATTTGTGTGTCTGTGTTTGACACCCACATCGCTTGACAACCAATGTTGGTGTGTTTACATCCCAGTAACTTACCAGCTCAGCAAAAGAGACTGAAAGAATAAGTAGTAGGCTTAAAAAGAATAAGTCCTTTGTTTAACTAAAGGTGGTGCTCCTGCATAGCCACAGTCAAATGACTGAAACATGTAAAAGAATAAAAGGATAAAAGAATATGAAACTATAAGTAGCATTTTAAGACATGTATTATAACCTTTAAGTAAATAATATTATTTATCTTTCATCAGATGGAGCACTTTTTTGTATCAAGTGGTTGGGAAGCAAACTTCCTACTATACAGCCACACCTGTGCCTATAAAAAAAACGTGGTAAAACACGTTCAGTTAATATTTTTTTAATTAAGTAAAAATGCCTTCCATTAAAAAATATATTTTAATTCTTAGTTGACTTTAACCCTTTAACATTCACATTATTCTTTCAAATGTAGTGTTTAGAGAGTTTAATAATGACATGATTGCTTATTTGTAGAATGACATTGTAAGGAAAGTGTAAGAGAGCAAATCTGGTTTGTTTGAACATAAAACAGGTAGAATATTTTGGCCATATATGGCTGGTTTAAATGCTAAAGGGTTAACGGTGCGAATGCTGTTGTGAGCACACAGATCATATATTTGAAATACAGACTATTCTCATAAATGTTTAACTCAGACTAAAAGCCTTTCAGAATCCTTCTTTTTAAGAATTTTCTCCCACTGGTAATCTTTTAACAATCAGAAAGTACAATTCAAATTGAATATTAACCATCTCTTTTTTTTTTTTTTAGTGATGGCATATGGCCTAGCAGTTAAGGTGTTGTACTCATGGTCACTAGGTTGTAGCTTCAATTCCTGAACGAGGTGGTGTTATGTTCATAAGCAATACACTTCACTTCACATTGCTCAAGTGCTGTGTCATGACCAGTATGTCAAAGAATAAACCCAACGTTTCTTCTGCGTGTTATAAAAAAAGGTTGAGGTAGGATTTGCACTCCGACTTCATAAAACTCTTACTAGCAATGACTACCCGAACAGAACCATAGGCTGGAGGGTTGTTGATTGAGTGGTGCAAAGGCACCATCTGCCAGGTGTAGCAGGGAATCACTAATAAATGGTGGGTGCAGCAATGTGCTGTTGCAACACATAACCCTTTGCTATTACAACTACTACTACACCTCTTTCAAAATCCTTCTTCAGAACTTTCTCCTTCTGGTAATCACTTTACTGGCATATATTTTAACAACCAGAAACTACAATTCAAATTTAACATTAACCATTCTTATGTCATTCAGTTGCTTTTATTCTTCAGTCTAAGCAGACCTAAAAGAGCAATGGAAAAATTGTTCCTTTCTTCTTCTCCTCAAGCTCATACTGTTTCTTGAAAGAACAATACAGAAAAATTTCTCTCTTAGAATATAAAACATTATGTTGATTGAAACAAAGAAATAAAAATTTAAACATTAAAATTTGAAGTATCATTGAAATCTTTAAAATTACACAACATTTATGAATAAATTTTAAAAGAAATTGGAGTAAAGAAAACGCTGAAGTGAATAAAATACATAGCATATTTTATGAAGAAATGTCTAGCACCAAAAAAGATAACGCTAAGTAAAGCTACTTTTCTCTTCTAAACAGAAAAATTAATTAACATTTTTTTTTTTTTAATGAAACATTATTTCTAAAATATGTAAATTTAATGAACAACAGGCATGGCTGGGTAATAAGGAAGTTACTCTGCTATGCAGAAGTCCTTTGTACACATATGCACACACACATATATGTGTGTATGTATGTATGTATGTATGTATGTATGTATTATGTATGCATGTATGCATGGATATATGTATATATGTGTATGTGTATGTACCCATCTATCAATCTGTCTATCTATCAATCTATCTATCTATCAATCTATCTATCTATCTGTCTGTCTGTCAGTCTATTTATCTATCTATCTGCCTGTCTGTCTATCTATCTATCTATCTATCTATCTATCTATCTATCTATCTATCTATCTATCTATCTATCCATCTATCTATCTATCTATCCAGCTATCTATCTGTCTGTCTATCTGTTTATCTATCTGTTTGTCTATCTGTCTGTCTTTTTATCTATCAATATATGTGAATATGAGTGTTTGTGTGTAGCTGTTGGGTAAGGAGTTCGTTTCCCAACCACATGGTTCTGAGTCCAGCCTACAGCACAGTACCTTAGGCACGTGTCTTCTATAATAGCCCCAGGTTGACTAAGCCTTATCAGTGTATTTGGTAGATGGAAACTGAGATAAACTCATTGTACAATAAATGGGTAAGTCAATTGCATCAAGTCAATTATATCAACCCCAAGCATACTGGTACTTATTTTATTGACCCCCCTAAAGGATGTAAGGCAAATTCAATCGCAACAGAATTTGAACTCAGAAAGCAAGTAGACACGAAATGCCACTAACCATTTTGCCCAACATGCTAATGATTTTTATTTCTTTATTGCCCACAAGGGACCAAACATAGAGGGGACAAACAAGGACAGGCAAAGGGATTAAGTCGATTACATCGACCCCAGTGTGTAACTGGTACTTAATTTATCAACTTTGAAAGGATGAAAGGCAAAGTTGACCTCAGCAGAATTTGAACTCAGAACGTAATGGCAGACAAAATACCGCAAAGCATTTCGCCCAGCATGCTAACGTTTCTACCAGCTCACCGTCTTAATATGCTAATGATTCTGCCAGTTCACCACCTTTATCTGGCCCAAATATCAAAAACAAAAAAAAGATTGAGAACAACTACTCTATACAACCAGTCAAACTACTAGAAATAGTAGCGAAATTTCTATCAAATCATGCCTTCTTAAAAAAGTATGAATATTTTGGACAGTGTGGTTATAGCTACATAAAAAGAAGAGGATGGTCATAGTTGAAGTAGCTTGGATCAGTGGTCAGTTCAGTCAGGACCTCTCTTTTACTCTCTTTTACTCTTTTACTTGTTTCAGTCTTTTGACTGTTGCCATGCTGGAGCACCACCTTTAGTCGAGCAAATCGACCCCAGGACTTATTCTTTAGAAGCCTAGTACTTATTCTATCGGTCTCTTTTGTCAAACCGCTAGGTTACGGGGACATAAACACACCAGCATCGGTTGTCAAGCGATGTTGGGGGGACAAACACAGACACACAAACACACACACATATATATATATATATCACTCTAGCCGCTGTGAAGGCAAGACGAACTACTAGCGTTCTACCTCAGATTTGCGTTTGGCTGTACGGCTTTTGAATGTTGTTTTCACTGTCCAATTTTTCCTGTCTTGGTTTGTGTTTGCCACCTTGGAATCCTCTGTGTAGTGGGTTGATCCACTACTCAGGAAGAGACTATTCTAGAGTACGTTCTGTCTTATCTTCGAAACGTCTAGATAGAATAGAGACAGCTGATGAAGGGATATTCCAAGTGGCTTTCCGTTTTCCTATGTGTTCCTTCTGTTGTCTGTAGTTTATTGTTCTAACGTCCTGTACCTTGATATGCATATATATACACATGTAGATGTAAGTATGTACATATATGTGTGTATACATGTATATATATATTCTTTGTATTATATATATATACATATATACAACGGGCTTCTTTCAGTTTCCGTCTACCAAATCCACTCACAAGGCTTTGGTCGGCCCGAGGCTATAGTAGAAGACCTTACCCAAGATGCCATGCAATAGGACTGAACCCAGGACCATGTGGTTGGTAAGCAAGCTACTTACCACACAGCCACTCCTAGTATAACGACAATCTCTAAAAGTTTCTCTCTCTCACGGCCACTCAAATTAATATAGGATGTATTCTTTTATTCTGTTACTTGTTTCAGTCATTTGACTATGACCATGCTGGAGCACCACCTTTAAGGGTTTTAGTTAAACAAATCGACCCCAGAACGTATTTCTTAAGCCTAGGACTTATTCTATTGATTCTTTTGCTAAACCGCTAAGTTCTGGGGATGTAAACAAACCAACACCAGTTGTCAAGCGATGATGGGGGAGGGGGGCAAACACGGACATGCACACATATATATATACGATGGGCTTCTTTCAGTTTCTGTCTACCAAATCCACTCACAAGGCTTTGGTCAGCCTGAGGCTATGGTTGATGACACTTACCCAAGGTGCTATGCAGCGGGACTGAACCTAGAATTATGTGATTGTGAAACAAGCTTCTAACCACACAGCCATGCCTGTGCTTATATAAAGCCACACCAATGTGAATGTAGCCACGCCTGCACCTATATGATGGTCACAACTGGAGTAGCTTTGATCAGTGGCCAGTTCAATCAGGTCCTGTATATTAAACAACAACAAAAATAGCATTCACTCAAAGTATCTCACAGCCACTTATGATGTTATGGGATGTATGTATGGCTATTATTTTGCTAAATCTCAAATAGAAATGTGATTTATTACTATTGTGTCTAGGTCTATGAGCTAGTCACAGTTTACTTAAATGGGTGGTGGTGGTGGTGGTGGTGGTGATGTGAGGGGTATTTTACTGCTTTGATCTGTCTGCTGTGAATAAAATAAAGAGATATCAAAAGAAACTAATGTTTTTTTTGTTTTTTGTTATTTTGTTTTTTTAATGGTCTGGTTAGGGGAAAAGGCAGTGTTCCTTGGCCTTTGCAAGTTCTCTCAGACTGATGTGATCAATGTACTTTTTAAAGTAAATGCAAATCAAAAAATGCAGGAAAGAACATGGGCAATGAGGGATGCTTTTTTAAAAATTATCTCCCCTTTCCTTTAAGTGTTGCTAATAATTACCACTAAGTTTTTGATTCCTTCTTCTAACCGAAAGGTATATTTTTCAATTAACTGAGATTTTTTTTTATGTATCTCCTTACATCACCCTATAGCTTGGTTATCTAAATTTAGATTATTAGTCTATTTAATCTACTTTCTCTATAGCTCATTTTATTTTTGATTTTGCAAATTACTCCCAGCCTAAAGTTTCTGAAATGTTTCCTACATAGAAGAAAGCCTTTGCCAAGTGATTAAAGCTGGATTAAATTAACTATTTTATGCTAATGAGGCCCCAGTATGACCTCATCAACATAGACTCAACTGGTGACAATTGTTTGTGACACTCAAAGAGAACATATAATTTCTTTTCTTTTTCCACCAAAATTAATTTACAATAAATTAAATTTCTCTTTCTATAAATCAGTATCTAAATTCATGCCCTCAATCCTCACTGAAGGACCTTGTCATACATACATATTTAGTGTGGT
Organism: Octopus bimaculoides; assembly: GCF_046866305.1. Classification (NCBI taxonomy): domain Eukaryota; kingdom Metazoa; phylum Mollusca; class Cephalopoda; order Octopoda; family Octopodidae; genus Octopus; species Octopus bimaculoides. The sequence continues at coordinate 62,357,639 of NC_142937.1, read as the reverse complement.
CGTTGCCAGAACCACCTGACTGGCCCTCATGCCGGTGGCATGTAAAAGCACCCACTACTCTTGGAGCGGTTGGCATTAGGAAGGGCATCCAGCTGTAGAAATTTTGCCAGATTAGATTGAGCCTGGTGCAGCCTCTGGCTCACCAGTCCTCAGTCAAACCATCCAACCCATGCCAGCATGGAAAGCAGACGTTAAACGATGATGAGGAGGATGATATGATATAGTGCTATTGACAACAGGAAAGCAGACATAGGAGACCATTTAAAAATGTTTTTTTAATGTTTCTTTCAACAATCATACTGACTCCACCAGCCTAAATCAGTAACTCATTTATTTCTTTTGTCATAAATAAGAGTAACACCTTTTAGTTGCCATCTTAGCATTATTTTGATTGGATTACAAAATACATCTTGCACAATGTGGAATTTCTTTTTTACAGTCATGGTAGATATTGATAACAAGAGCACTAGCAGTAATACCAATACAAATAGCACTATGACACGTGCAAGTTATTTAAGATGATGCAAACACTCTTCTCAATTCAATTTGTTTTTACATTCAAATCAGAAACTACTTCAATGTTATGAAAAAGCCTAAGATGACCCATCTATCAATTATGTGAAGTGGCTAAACATTGCTGGTACAAAGCTCACCCAACCTTAAACTATTTTACAGCAAAAAGGTTTGGCAGCAAAAAAATAAAAAAGGCTGTCACAGAGAGTAATTGTAATTCCAACTCTAGTGATGCTAAATTATCTTCCCAAAACAATGAAAAGTAGATAAAATTTGCCATAAGAGAGACTGAAACTAATGTAAAGAAACTGCTGCGGCCATCACTAAACAATTACATATAAACCTTGTACTGAAAAGCAAAGACAATAACACTTCCTACAAATTGGCAGTAAACTCATCAGGAAGTTACTCTCTTCCTGACAACCCCAAACAGCTTCACTTCCATACCTCAAAGACCGGAATGCTCAAAATACCAAAATAAAACTATGAGGGTAGAATTCTTGAAGACTTAAACATCAAGTGCAGCCTTTCTTCAGCTTGTTGTACTACATCCCATCACACTTCAAAAGCTATGCATTTCCAAACCAAGAGCAGGAGATTGCTGCAAAATACCCTATAAAAAAAAAGAGACAGTGTATCCCTTGGAACTCCAAGTTGCTAAGCCAAAGCTGTTCATTATGACACATTTCTATGGAAGACATTACACATAGGGGTCAGCAGTTACCCCAAAATGTCATCATAGTTTTATCTTCCAATGCAACATGATGTTGTCACTAAAACAATCTGCAATGCTCTCAGAAAAACGAATAAATATCTTCTGGAATAAATATAAGGAATCCCTCTGTTACTGAATATACACATAAACATCAACACAAGGAGTATTGGTGGAACATTTCCATCAAAACCTCTAACAAGATGAAATATAATATACTGGATATTGTTATTTGTGACAGACAAAGAACAGTATAGACCATCAGAGAGGTTAGCCACCATGCTGATGTGAATACCTGTTCAAAAATGAAAGAGAAAGAGAATGACTATGAATAACTGCTTTGAAATATTTGGCTTTTATACCCAGGTTATAAATTCATATTTATATCAATATTTATATCACTTAGTGAATGCCTAAGTGACAACCTGGAAAAACTAAGGTTTACAGGAAAAGAAAGCAACCAGCTAACATGCACATTGCAAATACAATCTGTAAGTGGAACAGTAAAAGCCAGCAAGACTTTTCTCAAGTTCAGCATAAAAAATACTGATTTTGATCTCTGCATTGCAATGATGGAGCTTTGGATCTTTGTTAGAAACCAGCTCCTTCCTTGCAGGAAAGCTTCAAATAACTAAAAACAGAAGAGAGCAAACAAATAAAAATAACATTGGCTGTGTGGTAAGTAGCTTGCTTACCAACCAAATGCTTCCGGGTTCAGTCCTACTGCGTGGCACCTTGAGCAAGTGTCTTCTACTATAGCCTTGGGCCGACCAAAGCCTTGTGAGTGGATTTGGTAAATGGAAACTGAAAGAAGCCCATCGTATATATGTATATATATGTGTGTGTGTGTTTGTGTGTCTGTGTTTGTCTCCCCCACCATCGCTTGACAATCAATGCTGGTGTGTTTATGTCCTCGTAACTTAGCGGTTCGGCAAAAAGAGACGGATAGAATAAGTAGTAGGCTTACAAAGAATAAGTCCTGGGGTCGATTTTCTCGACTAAAAGTGGTGCTCCAGCATGGCCGCAGTGAAATGACTGAAATAAGTAAAAGAGTATACTTTAGATATAAACATAAATGCAGATATGCATAAATACAAACACACATATATCCATATATACATACACACACACATACATGCATGCATACATACATACGTACATACATATATACATACATGCATGCATACATACATATATTAAAATCATGACTGTGTTTGAGTTTAATCTTTTTATTAAGGATTTTTCATATTTCCTTATTAGTACTTTATATCGCATTCAGAATAACAATAGTGTTCCTAAATCCATTAGTCCATTAACATTTCAAGACTTTGGTTTCATCACCAGAATGAATTGATAAGGCAAAGAAGGTCTTGAAATGTTAATGAACAAATGGATTTAAGAATGCTATTGTTCCAAACTCAACACAAAGGTCAAACAAAAAAAAAAAGAAAAATCTTTAATAAAAAAAAGTTATGTCTTTCATATAACAGTATAACACGTTTGAACTAAAGCTGCTCTAAATTTGTGAAAGCACTAAATAATGCATACAGCTGCATTATTCTACCTTGAGAGATCAAATTTCAGAAAGTTTGGCTTTGTCTTGCATTCTTCTTAGGGAAGTTAAGGCAGCAAGCTGGCAGAAACGTTAGCACACCAGGCGAAATGCTTAGCGGTATTTCGTCTGTCTTTACATTCTGAGATCAAATTCTGCCTAAGTCGACTTTGCCTTTCATCTTTCCAAGGCCGATAAATTAAGTACCAGTTGTGTTCTGGAGTTAATCTAATCGACTGGTCCCCTACCACCAAAATACTGCTCTCAACTGTGGTCACCCTACAGTGTCAAATGAATAGCAGAACTTGAGGCAGTTCGGTGATGTTACACCAGGAAAACTGCATCAATGAAACAACTGAGTTGCTCAGAGAGACTGAAAGAGCTATGACTCTACTCCCTGGAGCAAAGACGAGAAAGGTATGCAGTGATACATGTATGAAAGATCTTGGAGGAGCTGGCACTAAACTTTGGTATTGAGAGCTGTACTAACCTCCGAACTGGACATCACTGCACTGTTCCAAAGATCCCAGCTATCCTGTCTAGAGTGAGGTCCATGTACTGCAATAACTTGGGATCCAAGGGCCCACAACTATTTAATGCCTTGCTAAAACATCTAAGGGATTTTATGGAGTAGGGGGTAGATATTTTCAAGAAACAACTTGACCTCCTGCTATACAAGGTCCCAGATGAACCAATATCAGGGCAGAAGATTCAAGAAAGGTCAGCATAATCAAACTTCCTCTTTCACCAAAAACCGATCACATAGGATTGTCCATTGAAAAGGTGATTACACTGGTGATACTCCAGCATGGCCACCGCATTAGGGCTGAAACATGTAAAATAATAAAAAAAATATATGTATATTCTTTGATTCTTTTATATATGTATACACACACACACATCACTTTCTCTATATCTTTCCATTTCTATCTCTTTCTACGTTCTGTTCGTGGACTTTTTCCTTCTCTCGACTTTTCCTTTCTCTTCTTTCTAACAAAGAGCTATGCTTGAAATGTAATAACCCATTCTTTTTTTCCACCTTTACTGAGAGCCAAGCTAATGCATTCCATAAGTATATACACTTGTTTTGTTATTGTTGTTTTTAATGTTCGATTGTTAATGTTCAACTTTTAATGTTTGATTTGACTATATATATATTATTGCTTCACTTGTTTCAGCTACCTGCTTACGGCCACACTGGAGCACTGTCCTGAAGGGTCTTATGTCAAATAAATCGACCCCAGGACTTATTCCTTGTAAGCCTAGTACTTATTCTATCGATCTCTTTTGCCAAATCACTAAGTCACAGGAATGTAAACACACCAACATTGGTTGTCAAGCAATGGGTTGGCAAACACAGACACAAAGATGCACACACATAAACACATGCATACATACATTAATTCATATATATATATATATATATATATATTTATACGATGGACTTCTTTTCAGTTTCCATCTACTAAATCCACTCACAAGGTTTTGGTCAGCCCGAGGCTATAGTAAAAGACACTTGCCCAAGGTGCCATACAGTGGGACTGAACCCGGAACCATGTGATTGGGAAGTAAGCTCCTTACCACACAGCCACGCCTGCACTTATGAATTATGTAATGCTAAAATGTCTACTTCATTGAGTATCTATTTATTGTCTGATAGATTGGAACATTGGGCTACAACTCAATATCAGTGATAGAATCTAAACTATTGATCATTCAGTTTGTAAGTTTAACAACTACTGACTCATCCAGCTAAGATTTTCTCATACAAATGTTGAAAAACATGATATTGCACATGACATGAATCTTTGATACTCAGATTCTGAGTAGATAACAGCTTTCCTTGGGAATTTTTAAACCTTAAACAGTAGGAAAGGGTTACATGAATTGTAGATGCCAAACAGGCAAAAAAAAAAGACCAACAAAAATCTCTTTTTCTTAAGGGTAATTTTTATACTTATTTTCACTTTAAATAAATACAAAAACTATAATAATTGTTAGTCTCCCATACAATAAAATTTACAATCTCATTAAAAAGTGCCATAAAATATTTACTTTCCTTTGATGATGGCCATATCCATGTAAAATTTCTGAAACATCAATTGTTGATGTCTCCTATTCTCTAATGAATCATCAGATGATGATGTCTGCCAGACAAGGGTTAAATAAACACTAGAGACACAATGCAGAAAAAAAGCAAGATACAACTATATCATTTTGCATTTTAAAGTAGCTGTGGTCTTTTATCTAAAACTGCGTTACTACTATCTATGCTCATATCATCCACTTTTACTAACCTCAGTTCTTTGAAAGCAACTTTAATTGTAATTCACAAAAAAAAAAAAAAGAAAAAAAACAGAATCTGATCTTACCACTTATAACCAAATAGATTTTACTTCAATCAAATTTTTCTGAAAATGAGTCTAAAAATACAAACCTTCACATTGATACCTATATGAAATTAGAGCTGAAAATTATTCATGATGCATGTGTAATTAAAAATCTTAGATCGAATATATATATATATATATATCATTTTATTTCATGCTATTCATCATTGTCCTGTCTTTTAGTATCTTGAATCCTTTACTGGTTTCAGTCATGAGACTTCAGCCATGCTGGGGCATCACGATGAGGAATATTAGTTAAATGAATCGACCCCAGTACCTTTTTAAGCCTAGTACTTTTATTATCAGTCTCTTTTGCTGAACCACAGTGATGTAAACACACCAACACTGATTGCCAAATGGAAGGGGACAAGCACAGATACGAAGACACACTCTCTCTCTCTCTCTCACACACACACACATATGTAAAACAGGCCTCTTTCAGTTTCCTTCTACCAAATCCACTCACAAGGCTTTTGTTGGCCTGAAGCTATAGTAGAAGACACTTGGTGCCACACAGAGGCACTAAACCCAGAACCATGTGGTTTGGAAGCAAACTTTTTACCACACAACCACTGCTGCACCTGATATGTGAATTTTATAAGTTATATATACCCATCTTTCTGTTTGCATTTTTCATAATGAACCTTATGTCCCTAATAAGGTTACATTTGGGACTCTAATTATATGAAAGGCAAACTTTCCTTTCCTAGTAAAACACAGGTACTTGTTGAAGAATTTAGCACTAGTTAGAAAATCTCTATAAGAGATGACAGTAGTAACTATAATGAGAAGTAATGTTTATCGCCACTTCAACAAGGCTGTTCTGTACAAACTAAAGTTACTACCATTTTAAACCCCAAGAGTAAGCTTTCTCTAGCTAGTTATCGATGCAATCTGCACCTGGTATGTATTGCATGCAGGGGAGTGAACCACTACCATCTTCTAGTGACTTGACAGGACAGAAACTTTTCTTAAATATCTCTCTTAAATGTCACTTTTAAATACAAAACAGTAATCAAGTTATGATGGTATTTTGTATATTGATAACAATTGAGACTGTCACAAAATACTGTTTAAACAACCCAGAGTATTAACATTCTGGTCATCTCTGTCTATACTGTATATATTTTTAATAGGCTCTACTGAACCCTTGCATAAATTTATTGATTTTTTACCTCTAGTACACTTCAATGTTAAATAGATGAGTGGAAGGATTGTTTTGGCCCACTGGTAGAACGGCTGTCATGTGTACTGCAGATGTGGCTTCATGTCTCACAAACATCCTCTGTTTTTTTAAGGCAGTGAGCTGGCAGAATCATTAGCATGCTGGGCAAAATGCTTAGTGGCATTTTGTCCATCTTTACATTCTGAGTTCAAATTTTACCAAGGTCAACTTTGCCTTTTATTCTTTCAAGGCTGATAAAATAAAATGTCAGCTGACCACTGGGGTCAATGTAATCAGCTATGCCATTTCCTCAAAATTGTTGGCTTTGTGCCATAATTTGGAACCTTTATCAATCTGCTGTTTGGAAAATAAATCAACAGAAAATTTTGAAGGAAGATTTATTTATTTAGATCAGTTTCAAACAGATAATTTATATACATTCAGTGTTCAAATTTCACCAAAGTCAACTTTGCCTTTCATCCTTCTGGGGTTGATAAAATAGATACCAGTTGAGTACTGGAGTCAATGTAATTGACTTACCCACTCCCCACAAAATTGCTGGCCTTGTGCCAAGATTTGAAATCAATATCAAGTAGATGAATGAAGCTGATATTATTCTCAAGCCTTGCTCCCATTTTGAAGAGTGAGAACTTCAGAGTAAACCAAATACAGTATTTTTCAATTTGATGTGTTTAAGTTACAAGGCGAAGCTTTTTTTTTTAAGAATGTGTTTAACATTAAATAACGAAGCAATTCTATATATGTAAACTTATCATAAAATCTGCAGCTGACTAAAAGCCAGATAGATTTATTCAAAACTCAAATAATGGTCTCCACTGGAATTCCTTAGGTTTATAACTTAATGAATAATTTTGTGAGTTGTTGAGAAATAAGAGCAGCGTAATGTTTTGTTTTTATATAATAGTGAACTTTTAAATTAGTCTAATATGTTCAACTAGAAAGAAATGAGAAAGGTTAGTGAGTAACATTTAAAAAATCTATAAGACTTTAATAATGAATTCTAACAAAAATGTGAGTAAAATAGAGATATTTTGATTACATCCTCATTGTGATATTAATATTTCTTTTAATTTTTTTCTTCTACCTTGAAATTCAGTTTAAATCATTAAAAATATCGATTTCTTCCTTAATCTATTACGCAAGCAATGGAATCTTATTAAAGACACTGAAAGAATAAAGATCATTTTTTCTCTTAAATATGAGAATTTGCAGGGAAAATTAGAATATTGTAATACAATAAAGACAAGTGGAGAAAACAAGAATTCAGAAATTTTAGTAAAATTTCTGAATTCATTTCCTGTCCAATATTATTTCTTTTTGCAAAGCATCAGTTAAATCCTCCCTAACATGGGGAGGGGAAGGAGATTATCTGCTAGGATGGTTGCAGTGGCTTAAATTTCTATGTGTACTGATTTGAGGCAATATAAATTTGAGAAAGTTTAATCTTGAAGAATGAACTCAATGAGAATAAAATGAGAAAAATAAAAAAAAGTCAAAAGTGACTCAGTTGTTGATGCTATCAGCTTTCAAGCCTTCAAATTTGACATTTTTGTCTCTGATAACACCAACATTGCTCTTTCATTAAAATTTTAATTTTGTTGTTGTTGCTTAATCCCAGGTCAACCCTAAATGTAACAGACATGATTAGAGACATTCCATCCTTGACCAGCCTGTCTTGTTTACAGATATCAATGTATCCATGAACATTATTTCCAGCATGATTTTTCTTTTCCAAGATGGTAAGGTGTATAATATGGAGGCAGATTTGGCTATTATTTCTAGTATATGGAGTGACCAAATAGATATTTCTTCACTGGCTTGCTTTAACCTAGCTTAACTTACAACATTCTCAGAGAAAAATTGTTTACTAAGTACATTTTCAATCTTAGTTGGGAATATCTATATGCAATGCTTTCATTTCATAGCTAGCTTTTTCGTGTAGTTTTCTATTTCTTTTAAACACCTTAACACATCCTTATGTCTGTAATGAAGCATGAATGTGAAACTATTCTTTTACTTGTTTCAGTCATTTGACTGTAGTCATGTTGGAGCACCACCTTAAGTGGTTTTTGTTGAACAAATTGACCCCAGGACTTATTCTTTGTAAGTCTAGTACTTATTCTATCAGTCTCATTCGCCAACAGGGATGTAAACACACTAACATTGGTTGTCAAGCAATGGTGGTGGGAATAAACACAGGCACAAACATACAATTATATATCTTCATATATATATACATACAAACATACATACATACATACATACATACATATATATATATATATATATATATATATATATATATATATATATATATATATATATATATATATTTATATAAATAAGGATAAGATCGATATTTAAAATATTGATCTTATCAAGTGGTCAGCATGGGAATAAAAACCATCAAAGGTAATAATTATTTAAAATTATAATACAGGGTATCAAGAGATACCATCATGCTGAAAAAATAGCAGTCAAATCCTGACTCTAAAACCACAATAAATGTCCGCATGGCACGATTAGCGAAGACGAAGACCAAATAAACCAGTAAGAATAAAGATAATTCCAAATCCTGGATTTCTGGCTTTGCATAAATAATAATGCTATGCCTTCATCAGTGGAATATACTCCAGTACATAAATACAAATACATGCATATAAACAGTATACTTACATATACGGACGTATATATATATATATGTATATATATACATGCACACAGTGGTACCTTGACATATGAGTTTAATTCATTCCGTGACGGAGCTTGTAACTCAAATTACTCGTATGTCAAATCAATTTTCCCTATTGAAATGAACTGCAATGCCATTAATTCATTTCAGGCCCCCCAAAAAGCACTGTAAATTTTTATTGCTACATGTTTTTAAATAAGAAAAATGTACTTATAAATAATGAATATTGTATAAAGAAACAGTACAATAGAATGTACTGCAATAAACTGGTGTTATTAAGTATGATGTACAGCATTTACCTTGGAGATCAGGTGACTTGAGGATGCTAACGGAGGTTGAGGAGGAAGGTTGAAATGAATAACTGAATCTTATTCGCTGATTTTTGCCCTTTTTGCCATGCTACCCTCACTTTCATCTGCAGGAGTTTCTGATAAAAACCTGTCCAATAAGGCCTGTTTCATCCTCCCTTTCAGAATGTTTCTGAAATGAGTTAGGCAAGTGTCATTAAATAGTGCTATCACACTCCTAGTTGCAACTTTTTCTGGGTGTTTCTTTTGAATAAAGTCTGAAAGTTTCTCCCACATTCCTAACATTTCCCTTATCACACCTGTAGAGATAAAGGCAGTGAGCTGGCAGAAACGTTAGCACGCCGGGCAAAATGCTTAGTGGTATTTTGTCTGCCACTACATTCTGAGTTCTAATTCCGCCGAGGTCGACTCTGCTTTTCATCGTTTCGGGGTCGATTAAATAAGTACCAGTTATGCACTGGGGTCGGTATAATTGACTTAATCCTTTTGTCTGTCCTTGTTTGTCCCCTCTGTGTGTAGCCCCTTGTGGGTAGTAAAGAAATAACACCTGTAGAAATAACCTACTCTTTGTCACCTATTTCCTACAAAACCTCCATGTGCTACTGTATCTATAGCTCCTTAAGCTCCTCCATTGTCAGTTCCTCAGAGTTTGCCTCGATGAGCTTGTTGATGTCACCTTCATCCATGTCCAGGCCCATGGACTTGCCGAAGGACTCAATCTCCTCTACCACTGCCACTTCAAGTTCAAGTCTTTCAAGGGCCATTTCAGACACAACCTCAGGTCACAGCTTCTTCCACACAGAGGTCAAAATCCTCTTTGTAACACCATGCCAGGCCATATTGATAATTCTGAGGCATATCACAATGTTATAGTGGTCCCTCTAGAACTCTTGAAGGGTGAGGTTTGTGCTCTCTGTCAGAACAGGTGCTAGGTGAAGAGCTTCTTGAAATTAGAAATCACCTGTTGGTCCATGGGCTGCAGAATAGGGGTAGTTTTGGGTGGAAGGTAGAGAACTTTTATAAACTTGAACCCTTCGAGGATGTCATCTTCAAGGTTAGGTAGCAGGTGCATTGTCCACGATGAGAAAGGCTTGCAAGGGTAGGTTATTTTCTTGGAGATATTTCTTAACATCAGGACCAAAGATCAAATTCACCCACCCCACAAAGAATTACCTGGTGACCTACACCCTTGGGTTTACCCTCCACATAACCTGCAGTTTTTTCTTTCAGAATCCTATGTGACTTGAAGGCTCTGAGGTTTAATATAAATATAAATGATAAACGAGCAACAGCTTAATCTTGCAGTAGCTGCTTGCATTGGCACACAGTATGAAGGTTAGCCTAACCTTCATGGGTTTGTGACCTGGTATCCTCTTCTCCTCTGCCATTGTATAAGTCCTCCTTGACATTTTCTTCTAAAAATGCTTTGTCTCATCACAGTTGAAGACTTGCTAGGGGATATATACTTCGCTCGCTATAATTCCAGGAAAAGTTGTGAGATAATCTTCAGCTGCTTTCATATCTGCACTCACTGCTTCACCATGCCTGACAAAGAGTGAATGCTAGTCCTCTTTTTAAAATTTTAAAACCAGCTCCAACTGGTTTTAAACAGCTCACTCGATGCCTTGTCCATACAAGTGCCTGGGGTCTGCAGCAGTAAATCAGTGTAAATAGCTGGTACCTTCTTGCAGATTTTAGCCTCTATCATGGTATCTCCATGGTATCTCTATCAACCACACCATCAGCAGCTTCTCTATATTTTCATGAATAGATGTCCACTGTTTAGAAATTATTTTAATGCTCTTGGCTGGCATTATAGCTTTTATCAATCCCTTCTACTTCAGTATGGTGCAGATCGTAAAAGTGCTACGCTTGTACTGCTTTGCCAAGTTGACTACATGCACACCTTGGTCATGTTTTTCAATAATTCAATGTACATCATCTGCTCCTTCTTCTCAGCACTGTCCTTCACAAACAATTTCTTCAACCAATGGCTGGAAAAACGAAATTTAGCAAAATAACTGCAAGCACAATTGTGAGTACAACGTTGATGATTTTGTAGCCTGCAATGATTAAGTAAGCATTTTACCACCTGTCTAGCTAACAATCCACTAACAATCTTCACGCTTGCTAATGCACATGTCTGTCTATCTATCAATCTACTAATGATCTTTGCACTTGCTAACATGCATGTCTGTCTAGCTATCAAGTGAGACACAGAATGTTGGGCGGATGTAACGGTATTCACTGTGACATTCACTATGCCAACTAGTGGTGGGGTATCTGAAGCTGGCTCATAACCCACCAAATTTTAGTTCACAACTCAAAGCAAAATAATTGGCCAAGAGACAGCTCATATTTCAAAAACGACGGGCTTCTTTCAGTTTCTGTCTACTAAATCCACTCACAAGGCTTTGGTCAGCCCGAGATTATAGCAGAAGACACTTGCTCAAGGTGCCACACAGTGGGACTGAACCTGGAATATCATATCTAATGGCTAAAACATTAAAATCAAGTATTTTAATGTTTTAGCCATTAGATATGATATTCCAGGAAAAGGTTGCTTGTAGTTATAAAACTGTTCCTAGCTGCTGGCAGTATTTGTCCAAAAACTGAAATAGATATGAAGACAAAACCAAGACATGTTCAACCAATTAGCAAGCTAGCAGAATCATCAGCATGCTGAGCAAGATGCTTAGCAGCATTTTGTCTGACTTCCCATTCTGAGTTCAAATTCCTTCAAAGTTGACTTTGCTTTTCATCCTTTCAGGGTCAATAAAATAAGTAACAGTTGAACATTGGGGTCAATGTCATCAACTTATCCTTACCACCGAAATTGCTGGCCTAGGGCCAAAATTTGAAATCAATATGCTTGCTATTAATATCTTTTAGTCATTAGACATGACATATCAGGAAAAGTTGCTTGTAATTGTAAAACTATTCCTTGCAGCTGGCAGCATTTATCCAAAATAGATCTGAAGGCAAGTACAAGACACGTTCAGTCAATATTACTAAGACAATGGTTGGCATGTCACTTGGAAATTTATTACTGTTGAGTTTCTTCATAATAAAGGTAGCTGTTATAATGTGACATTGAAGAAAATTAATGTACATGAAGCCCAACATTTTACTTGCAGGAATATAATTGTTGAATATAATTTCTATGGACACAGGAATTTTTTAAATAGTGCAGAGGAAAGTTGTAAGCTAAGTTATGGTGCATGTCAATCAAAGGCTGATTTTTGGCAATGTGAATTTACTGATAATAAAGAAAATAATAATTTCTTATTTAGGTGTAAGGCCTGGAATTTTGTGGTGAGAGATTTCAATCAATTATACTGATCCCAAAAGGATAAATGTTAAAGTTAACTTCAGCAAGATTTAGACTCAGAAAGTAAAGGAGTCAGAATAAATATTGCAAGGCATTTTATTCTCAAGATAACAAATAATAATAATGATAACAACAACCACAATAACAATAACAACAATAACAACAACAACAACAATAATCATAATAGTAATTGTTTCAAATTTTGGCAAAAAGCCAGTAAGTTCAGTGGGTGGGGATAACTCAAATACATCAATCCCAGTGCTCAGCTGGTGCTTATTTTATTGATCCCACAAGGATTAAAGGCAAGGTTGACCTCAGCATAACTTGAACTTAGAACTCAAAAATGAACAAAATACTGCTAAGCATTTTGCCTGGCGTGTTAGCACAATTCTGTCAGCTCACCACCTTAATAATAATGATGATGCTGTACCAGTCAGTGGCTCTCGTGGCTTCTGATCTTAACTGATTAGATGTGTTATCATGTACTTTGTTTTGTCTTGGTATAAAAGACTGGCTACAGCAAATATTCTGCTCAATACCACAGATTTGCTTGTCAGTTGTTTGACCTTAACCAGTTGAGCATGTCCTTTAGTGGTTGATGATATGTGCATCTCTGATCACGAGCAGAAGTAGTGGGGGAGCATCATAGACATGCGTTGAAAGGAATTCTTTGAGGCTTGGATAATTTGTCTTTGGAAACATGGGTGTTTCGTTCAACATTCTTAAACAATCTTTATTCAGGGACCATTTGAGCAGGATGGGATACTTGACCTGAAGAAAATCTAACTGGACCCCACCTGCAAGGTCATGCACTGCTCTCTCATCGATAATAATAATAATGATAATGATGACGACGACGACGACGATGATGCAGTACCAGGCAATGGCTGACATGGCTTCTAATCTTAACTGATTGGAAGTGTTATCATGTACATTGTTTTGTCTTGGTATAAAAGATAGGCTACAGTAAAAATTCTGCTTAATACTACAGGATTGCTTCCCAGTTGTTTGATCATAACCAGTGGATCATGTCTTTTAGTGGCTGACGATATGTGCATCTCTGAAGTAGAAGGGGAGCATCATAGCCATGTGTTGAGAGGAATTTTTTGAGGTTTGGATAATTCACCATTGGAAACATGGGTGTTTTGTTCAACATCCTCAAACAGCCCTTATTCAGGGACCTTTTGAATGGGATGGGCTACTCAACCTGAAGAAAATTTTAACTAGGCCCCACCTGCAAGGTAATACGCTGTTTTTCTTGATGTGTTCACCATGTGGCGCACATATATATGGAAAGATGGCTCATCTGGAAAGGCAGCTTAGACCCCGCCACATGTCTAAATTCAAAGACTGAACTTTTCGGATCATGTCCACATGTGGCCAAATATTTGCTACGTTTTTGGTTCCCCTGAGTTTACTGATAGGAATTGCTTTCTATATTGTATCTATGTATAAGCTTTTTATCTCTCTATACCTTTTACTTGGATTTCTTATATATTTTTTAAATATTTTTACTGATAGGACCTGCTGATAGGACTGTACTGATAGGATTTGCTTTCTTTATTGTGTCTATGTATAAGCTTTTTATCCTTCTATACTTTTTACTTGGATTTTTATATATGTTTTAAAATATTTTTTACATAATTATAGAGTTAATGTTTTGTATTTTTCCTGTGCGTCTATAGACACGTACATGGAACCTTATGTGCGTGCTTGTGAATGTGTGCGTGCTTGTGAATGTATGCGTGCTTGTGAATGTGTGCGTGTGTGCAGGTACAAGTGTATATAGATGTATGTGCGTGCATGTGAAAATATGTGCATATTAGATGCGTTTTAACCTTATAGCTTTCCCACACTTTCTTCTGTTTTTGCTTTTAGCCCTATAAATTTTTTTTTTTGCGTGCGTGTGTATGGGTGCGGGGTTGTTGTGTGTGTGTGAGTATGGGTGTGTATGCGGGTATATATATGTATATGTACATATATGTATAGTTTTTGGCGAGTATGTGGGTGAGCATGTGTGTGTTTCAAGCAAGGGTGGTTTTGTATATAAATATAGGCAAATGTACGGATTGGTGTGCTTACACGAACACTATAGACTTCTCTACTCTCTTACTTTTACCCCCTCTCCTTACTTAGCAGTCTATAGCTCTTTTGTCTTAATAACGGTCAACCACACAGTAATTTCCCTTTGTTTAACGGTCATTTTTCACAGGAAGTTTCAATGGCCGGATAACTGAAGAGATGTTGGTGTGGACTCCCACCCCGGCATCCGAAACTCGGAGTTTTATCATGGCTACCGAATAAGTGTCACATATTTTTACAGATAAATTCCTCTATTTACATAATACCGAGGTCTCTTTCTTTCTTTTGTTGTCCTTCCTATCAATATATATATCAATATATATATATAATTATAAATAAGGGCAAAAGAAAAAATTTCTATGCCAATATGCTGAGAAATAGACCTTAAATTGTCAATTGATGATTTAAAGTCTATTTCTCAGCATATTGGCAAAAAAATTTTTTATTTTGCCCTAATTTATATTTATTTATAATTGACATCTCAAAAGGTATTTTAATATGCTGTCCATTTGATGAAATCTCTGGAAAAAATTTTAACCTATATTAGAAGTAAATATGTATATATAACTGGCTTCTTTCAGTTTCTGTCTCCCGAATATACACACAAGGTATTGGTTGGCCCGAGGCTATAGTAGAAGACACTTGCCCAAACTGACATTCAGTGGAACTGAACCCGGAACCATGTGGTTGGTAAGCAAGCTTCTAACCACACAGCCTCATCTGCACCTAAACTAAATTTATTTTGAAAATAATTAATATGCATACCCTATAGCTGAAGTTCATTAGGTAAATGGACCTAAACAAAAAGTTAATTGTTTCTCTGTTTTTATTTTAAAATTAACCAACATAGATAATTATTCCAATTTTTCTAAAACACTAAGTAAATCAATTTTCTCTTCCTACTAAAGTATTTTTATTGCCATCACCAGCACCATCACCAGCACCAACACCATGACAGCTTCCAGCAGTATTAGCACCATCATTATTACTACAATCATTTTGTGCACTAGTAAGCATCACTTCGCTTCCACTATCATCACCTCTACATCAGCCAACCTAATTTCTGTATTCAGTCCACATTAATTACATACCACGCTAATTCTGATCACCATCAGGCCCAGAATCTGCACTGCTAGTAAGTTCTATGACTATGATAAACCCGAGGTTTTAGTCTACCTTATAGTGTAGAAAATATAGATTTAACTAATAAAGGGTAAAGACCCCTTTCAGTCATATATCACCATGGGATTGCACCTAGAAAGTCACCCTCCAAGCAGGACCAGGTTAAGACCCACAAAGGCTCTAATTACTTATAGGATTTTGGTGCCCCTGTATATATATGTAATTTAAAATATAAACAATAATAACCAAAAAAAAAATATTTTATTTTTCAAAATGAGACAAAGCTAACAGTAAGATGGAAAATAATGTTTAGTTTTGTACTCTTCTCATTTATTTATATTTGAAGTTTTCTCCTACTTTTTTATTCATTGCAATGTCTTTGATCAGATCCTCAAAATTAATCTTATATAACACACTTGCTTCTATATTTAGTAGAGCTAAGGCATCCTGAATATTATTTTAGCAGGTATATAGTGATTTCTTTTGTACCGTAAACCATTTCTGTGGTGCCCCCTTCCATTGATGCTCTAAGCGCATGCTTATTTTGCTTAATCCAGTGCTGCCTCCAAGGCACAAGTCTAGGCAATGTTTTTATGGAAGACCAGCAGTTGCCCATGCATACCAGCCTTCCCTCTCCACACCACCAATGTTATCCAAAGGAAAGACAAAGGTTGATACAGCTTGGCACCAGTGATGTCACAACTCATTTCTACAGCTGAGTGAACTGGAGCAACGTGAAATAAAGTGTCTTGCTCAAGAACACAACACACAGCCCGGTCCGGGAATCAAACTCACTACCTCATGATTTTGAATGTTGTAAATGACAAAAGGGCTTTTACTTTGGTATCAAGTGAGAGCTACTGATATGCTCCTGAACAACAATGAATGCTGCATTTGCTGTTGTTTCATAAATACATAAATACATTTATACATGCAAGTGGATGAGATACATGAAATGTTAAAAAGCCTTTCACACACTCATATGTATTTAGGTATGTATTTATTTGTGAATATATGTGTATATACGTGTATATGTGTATATTAGGGCAGTGAGCTGGCGGAATTGTTAGCATGCCAGGTGGTATTTCGTCTGCCGTTACATTCTGAGTTCAAATTCTGCCGAGGTCGACTTTGCCTTTCATTCTTTCAGGATCAATTAAATAAGTACCAGTTACACACTAGGGTCGATGTAATCGACTTAATTCCTTTGTTTGTCCCCTCTATGTTCAGCCCCCTGTGGGCAATAAAAAAATTTATATGTGTATATAAGTAAGTGTTTTTATATATATATATATATATATATATATATATATATATATATATATATATATATATATATATATACATATGTATGCATGCATGCATGTGTATGTGTGTTTATGTGTGCATGTGTGCGTGCCTATTTTATATTGGTTAAGAAACAGTGATGAGCGAAAATTTTCTAAATACAATTATAAATGCAATCAGTCAGCACACATATCACAAAAACAAGAAGTGTGGGTTCAATTTCCACGCATACAAATGCCCATTTTTTTTTTCTATCGAGCATTTATATTTTCTAATATAAGACTATTTTGAATAGTCAATATGCATGGAGACTTATAATTATATTTACAGTGTGTGTGTGTGCGAAGAACACGTGTCCTAGTGGTTAGGGATCATGATTTCAATTCCTAGACCATGTAGAGCATTGTGTTCATCAGTAAAACACCTCATCTCATGTTGCTTTGCAATCACTTCGACACTTGATGTGTGGCACACTGTGAAGCTATTCAGGGAACATCGATTTGGTGGAGGGAATGAGCTAAAATATGGTATATACGTTTGATCACCATAAGCAAATCATTTGTGCAGGTCATTCAACAAAGAAAAACTGAACACTCATACATCATCTTTGATGGAAGAGTCCATTGTATATATATATATATATATATATATATATATATTATTTCAACGAGTTCCAACTCTGTGTTTTATGTTTTATTTATATTCTTATAAAATTAATGTAGGATATAGAATATGGAATATATAATATATCTTATTCAATAAATGAAATATTTAGTATTAAATATATAAGGACTAGTATACTTTCCTGCTTTCTAGCAATCATCAGGGTCCCATCGGACAGATGTGTTTTATAGGTATGTATGTATGTATGTATGTATGTATGCATGTATGTATGTGTATACATATATATATATATATATATATATATATATATATATCATCCTCATCATCATCATCATCATCATCATCATCAGCAGCAGCAGCAGCAGCAGCAGCATTTTACATCTGTTTTTCATGCTGGCATGGATTGGATGGTTTGGCAGGAGCTGACCAGCTGAAGGGCTGCTCAGGTTCCAAGTCTGATTTGGCTTGATTTCTATGGTCGGAATGCCCTTCCTAATGCCAAAAATTTTACGGAGTGTACTGGGTGCTTTTACACAGCAACAGCACAGGTACTTTTTATGTGGTACCAGTGACTATGAGCCTGCAAGATTAGGGATGCTCAGGTGGAGAGGGTTGTAGGGGATGAGCATGTATTCAAGGGTCTGCAAGAGCATATATATATATATATATATATATATATATATATATATATATATACATATATATATATACACACACACACACACATACACACTCATACACACATACACACACACACACATACACACACACACACACACGCACACACGCACACACACGCACACACACACACATGCACACACACACACAAGAGATTGGAAAATTTGTGAGTATTCTTTATTTACCATTATACAGGTTTCATTTGCAAATAGGAATTACAAAATTGCACATGTAGCAGAAAACATAAGATATCTCCTACTAGGAATACTTCAGACAGAGAATCAAATAATACAAAATGTACATTTGGACGAAGCATTTATACATAGTTAGTAAGCAGGAATCCTTGAGAAAATAGAGGGGAGAAAAACATATCTAGTATTACGGAAAAGAGAGCGGAGTTTAGAGAATTAAGTGATAAGCATAGGTGCAGGAGTGGCTGAGTTGTAAGTAGCTTGCTAACCAACTACATGGTTCTGGGTTCAGTCCCACTGTATGACACCTTGGGCAAGTGTCTTCTACTATAAGCCTTGAGCTGACCAAAACCTTGTGAGTGGATTTGGTAGACAGAAATTGAAAGAAGCCCATCGTATATATATATATATATATATATATATATATATATATATATATATATATATATATATATATATATACATATATACATATATATATGTTTCTGTATCTGTGTTTGTCCCCCCACCATCACTTGACAACCAATGTTGGTGTATTTACATCCTGTAACTTAGCAGTTCAGCAAAAGACTGATAGAATAAGTACTAGACTTACAAAGAATAAGTCCTGGGATCGATTTGTTCGACTAAAGGTGGTGCTCCAGCATGGCCACAGTCAAATGACTGAAACAAATAAAAAGAAAAAAAAGAAGAAAGAAATAATAAAAATGTGTACATACATACACAGCTATGCATATGCACGCACACACAAAAGGAAACAACTTGGATTTTAACCCTATCTACATTATATATATATATGTGTGTGTGTGTGTGTTTATGTATGTATATATATATATATATATATATATATATATATATGTATGTATGTATTCTGCATGAAGAATTTAAGTATGGAAAAATGGACATTAAAGCAAGAGGAGGAGGAGGAGGAGGATCACGATGAACACAAACATGCCACCCTCTTGCAAAAGACATTAACACTTTTAACACTGTTGTTCTCAAAACACTAAGATTATATCTTGAATCTAACATTTTGTTTTATCATTGTATAATTACACTGTAAGTATCCATCTCTCAACATTCTGAGTTCAAATTTCACTGAGATCAATTTTGGCTTTTGCCCATAGGATATTGGCTTCAAATTTTCACACAAGGCCAGCAATTTAGGGGGAGGAGAGTCAGTCAATTACATTGCCTCCCAGTGCTCAACTGGTACTTATTTTATTGACCCCGAAAGGTTAAAAGGTAAAGTCAACCTTGGCAGAATATGAACTCAGAATGTAAGATGGATGAGATGCTGCTAAGCATTTTGCCTGGCATTCTAGTGATACTGCTAACTTGCTACTTTATTTCATCCTTGGGATATTGGTTTAAAATTTTTGCACAAAGCCAGCAATGTTGGGGGAGGGAGTAAGTCAATTATGTCAACTTCAGTGCTCATCTGGTACTTGTTTTATCAATCCACAAAGGTTGAAAGGTAAAACTGACCTTGGCAGAATTTGAACTCAGAACGTAAAGACAGATGAAATGCCACTAAGCATTTTGCCAGGCATGCTAATGATTCTGCCAGCTCAAAGCCTTCTTTCATCTTTAGGATATTGATAAAATTAAATTCCAGATAATACTGGGGTTGACTTAATCATCTAAACTCCTCCCCCACATTGTTGTGGCCCTGTGTCTATATTAGAAATTGTCTGTCAGGACATTAGTGTTTAGTTATTGATGCTCTGAGTTCAAATCCTGCCAAGGTTAACTTTTCCTTCGATCCTTCTGGAATCGATAAAATAAAGTACTTGTGAACTGAAGTAGCTCACTTCAGTTTCCTCAATGTACCCAGATGTATATCCTCTACTAACACGGTACAGCAATTTGTATTCCCCCAGCTTACATCAGCTATAACCATCATCATCACCATCATCGCCATCATCATCATCATCATCGTCATCATTGTTGTTGTGATCATTAATATCTTCGCCATTATCATGGTGATCTTTTTTTTTTTTCTTCTACATGCATCCAGAACATTCAAAATTGACTGCTGAAATTGGAACAATCAACTCAATAAGCTTCAGACTTCAACTGATGTTCCCCTCCCTAAAACAGGGCCATTAACACCTGAAGAAATCTAAGTTCAAGACTGGAAACTTATATTGAAAAGCTGCTTACTAAACTGCAAGGTCATTTGCTGAAGGATTTCCTGTTAAGAAGTCAGTTCCAAAGCAGAATGAAATCAATAGCTTACTGCTTGTCTTATTCTTTATTTTCTGAAAAACTTTCCATTAGCAAATTCCAGTTTCATCTTAAACCTTATTTTAGTATTTTATTCAGTTTTATTGTTTACTTTCAATGTTTCACTGTATACCTATTATTATCATCACCATTATTATTATTATTATTATTATTATTATTATCATCATCATCATCATTATTGTTGTTGTTGTTGTTGTTATTATTATTATTATTATTATTTTAAACCAAAGTTTCTATCAATCTAGCTATAATTCTACAATCTCAATGTTTCAAAAAGTGTTTTCTTCAATATTTGAATTCAAATTTAATCATCTCTACTCCACATCTTCCTGGTAACTTAAAGGCAATTGTTTTGTTTAGAAGTAGGTTTTTCTCCAATTTTATGCCACTTATCAACAGATTTAAACCCATTTCTCCATTTAATAGCCAATAGATTAGATCTTATGCTCTTAAATGTTTTCACTATGCTTTTGTATAATTTGTTTGGTCCTATAATACTTCGTGGATTGAAATATAAGCTCTATTAGCTGTTTACATGAGTTATTTACTGGTAAATAACATTTTGATGGCAAATAATTTATCAACCATGTTCTGTTTTGTTTTTCCCTCTTCCTTACCTTTTTCTTTTTTCCTTTATCATCAATCTCAAACTGATATGTCTCAGCAATAATTTGGTTCAACTCCAGCAATAAGCATATCAAGTTTACTGTCAGGAAATATTCCCATTTTTATCACAATACACCACCTTAATACACTGCAAAACTATTAAGCTTTCCATTAAACTAAAACATTAATAAATCATATAAATTTATCCAGACTCCTTTTCCCGTATAGGTAATTTTAATTTGCTTTTCATTAGAAAGTTGGCAATTTTCTGGCTGTGATTGGTCACATGTTTATTAAACGGTTTCTATTTGTGATATCATACAGTCTTTAGTAATATCAACTACGCATTTCTGATTGCTCCATCGCACTTGCAACTGACAAGAGAAAGAAAATTAACTTATTCAGAATAAAATAATAATGATAGAAAAAAAATTTAAAAAAAGAACAAAAACAAAAAACGAAAATGGAAAACATTAGACTAAGCTACAATTTCTATTTCTACTTAAAAGTAATCACCATTTGCAAAATAATTTCAAATTTGGATTTATTTTTTCCCTGTGGGTGTTTTCACTCTCTAAGCTAATTTCATCACTTCCAGCATCCAAGTGTAATTGCTTTTTCAACTGTGACTATTTTATTTTTTAGTCTATAATGTTTATAGTATGCTTCTTCACAGTTCATCTTTACAGTCAGACCTCTGATATTCAACATTAGTTCTTCTCATTGTAACAGTCTGTCTTTACTTAGACCTCTGCTACTAGAACATAGTTTAAAATGACTTTAAATTGAATTCAACAATAATATCATACCACATTCTATGTCTGTAGACATGAATAAATTTTAAGAATTTTCAATAAAGATTTTGGTTATTCTAATCTTAAATTTGTTTTGTGTTTGTTTGTTTTTTATTGTTTTTTTTTTTGGTGGGGGGGGATTTTGGATTTCTTTTTTTACTGTATTGCAAGTAATAGCAATGTCACATCAGAATAATTTTAATTTTACGGTAACTATTAAGCTACAATAAAATGAAATATAAAACATTCAATGCAAAGAAAAAGAAAAAAAAAATGAATTAAAGTATTTAATGAAAGAAAATTGTTTAAATAATTATAAACTGAATGTAAGTTTGAATTGTTCTGGTAGACAGACTATTTAATTCAAAGTTCCTCCATTACACATGTTGCTGTGCCTTTATTCAAGATGCTACAGACTCTATCAAAAGAAAGATTCTGTCACCTACAGAAATTAGGATCTCTTTAGTAACTTACAAGTGAAGCAATTGAAAAGTGGATTGAAGAATATATTAAAAATCATCATCATCATTGTCATCATCAGTGTTGTCATCATTAGTGACACTGCTGTTGTGACTGTCAGGACCACCTATAAATATTTGAGGTTTCATGCTGTCATAGCAGGATGTGTGTCTCCTGTAGAGAATCACTCTATGAGTTTGATTTAATGTCATTTTCCATTCGAGATACAGTACGATATGAAAGTATAAAGAGAAGTGTGTGTGTATGTGTGCATGTGCGTGTGTTTGCATGTGTATGTGTGTATATATATATATATATATATATATATATATATATATATATATATATATATAAACATACATACATATATATATATATATATATATATATATATCTTTAAATAGAGATGGATATATACCTACCTACATACATACATACATACATACATACATACATACATACATACATACATGCAATTTGAATATTCGCAGATGATGCCATGAGGCAGAAATATTTTGGAAACCTCAAAAATAAATAATATTACTTCTACATACACACACATATACATCCATACGAATATGCACATAAAATAAAACTTACATGTATATTCTGCGTCTTTGTATGAAAGCTTTGAGCTGAAAATAGTAATGTTTGTTGAGATACCCTGTTAAAAAGAAATTGCCTTCAAGCTCTATACTTTCAAAGTTGAGTGGAATAAAATATCCTTATTTGAAAATCACATAAGGTTCAGTGATGGGAAGGATGTTACACTGGAAAATAATTCCTCTATGCTATGTATTCATTTATCTAATGCTAGTAAAGGTAAAAATAGTAAAATAAATTAATGAGTGATGCTCACACACATATGATATAATGGTTGTCTCTTGTAGTCTAAGAAAGACAGTCCTGCAATTTCTTACTGAACAACCTGCACAAACAATTTGTTTATAATGATCAAAAGAATGTGCTGCACATTAGCTCATTGTCTCCATCAAATCCACATTGCCTGAACAGGTGCACATGATCAGAGAACAATGTGAAATGAAGTGTTTTATTCAAGACCACCTGGTCCAGGAACTAATATCATAATCTCACTATCATGAATGCAACTCCCAAATCAGTAAGCCATACACCCTCAATCACACACACACACACACACACACACACACACACACACACACACACACACACACACACACACACACACACACACAACACACACACATTTCTCTCTATATGTATGTATGTATGTATGTAGTGGCTGTATGGTAAGAAACATGCTTCGTAACCACATGGTGTAAAGATGTGCTTACATCTTCAGATATATGGAGTCTTACTAAAGAGAGTTTAAAGATGGCTTCTCGATAAGAATATTTAGGCTTCTATTGACCCATTGAGTTCACATGTATAATATGATAAAGCAGCAGTGCTATGATTCTATGTGATAGAAAAGATAGTCTATTGGTATCAGGCAGTTGGCAATCTGTAGGGTTTAACGATTCAGTGACATCAAATAGAGACGTTTTGTATAGCAAACAGGGATTTTTTCGTTTTGCAGTTGCACCTGAACCAGTCAGGATAAAGGTGATTTTCTTTGAATACAAATACTCAATGGCCTGAGTGAGTATATCATTAGTGGCAACGATGGAATATAACAATTTCCTTAAAGGCTGGTGCTATGGAAATTTCACTTGTGCTGATGCTGCATGCATGCTCCCTTGCTAGCAGTATGTAAAAAGCATCCAGCATAGTCTGTAAAGAGGTTGGCATTAGGAAGGGCATCTAGCCACAGAAACTGTACTACAACAGACAATTGATTGGAGTTTGAACAGCTCACCGGCTGGCCAACATCTGTGAAACTGTTTGACATATGCCAGCATAGAGTATAGACGTTAAATAATAATGATAATGATAATGATGATGATGATGATGGACATTGCAGGCTGCTGCAGTATATGTAGTTTCTCTCTGAGGCAGAGCTGGCCATTTCAAATGTATGTATTTATACATATATATAGGGAGAATTTGTATTTATACATATATATAGGGAGAATTCACAAAAAAAAAAAAAAAAAAAGACAAAGACAGGTGTTGTAGACAACAAACAGATGTATTAGTTTAACGCTCAGGAAGTGAAAAAGTCTTTAACATTTTGAGCCTATGCTCTTCCACAGAAAGGAACACAGAAAGAAACAAGGAGAGAAAATAAAGAATGTGTAGTGGCTAGCGATCTATCATGGCGAATGCTAGACAGAGAGGTCACACAGGAGAGCTATGAAGAAGGGGAGATAAAAAGTAGTGGTGATCCTAAAACGAAGGTGCATGTATACACGTGTATGTGTGTGTGTGTGTCTGTGTGTGTAGTGGCCATGTGGCAAGAAATATGCTTCCTAACATTGTGGCTCTGGATTCAGTCCTACTGCATGGCACTTTAGACAAGTGTCTTCTACTATAAGCTCTGGCTTACCGAAGCTTTGTGAATGGATTTGGTTGATGGAAACTGGAAGAAGCTCATCACATATATATGTCTGTGCATGTGTGTGTGTGTGTGTGTGTGTGTGTGTGTGTGCACGTGCCTTTATATCTGTTTGTCTCCCATGACTGCGTGACAATTGGTGTTGTGGTGTTCACATCCCTGTAACTTAGCAGTTCAGCAAAAAAGACCCCTTTAATAAGTACCAGGCTTAGTAAAACGATTAAGTACTGGGGTCAATTCATTCAACTAAAAATTCATCAATGCAGTGCCCCAGCCCATGCTGGGGCACTGCATTGACTAACAACTGAAATAGGTAATGAAAATAGATTAAAAAATATGTATTTTATCTTTTATATTTTACTTGTTTCAGTCATTAGACTGCAGCCATGCTGTGGCACTGCCTTGAAGAATTTTTAGTTGAACGAATTGACCCTTCAAATGATCGAACAGAGCAAAACCAAAAGATTCAAGAAGAGAAAGAAATCAATGGTGAATGCAAATATGTATCATTTACTGTATCATATTCCCATAATGCCATAAGGATCATATTGGCCAAAAAGGATCAAAAGGAATATATCGGTTTAGAGTGCATAACCAACCAAATTAAGGATTTGTCTCTAAGAAATATTCAATGCAGTGAATATCAAGATGCTTGTGCAAATTGAAAGTTCAAAATATACCCTTTTTTTTAATTAAAGGAAGAAAATGATCAATTGCAAAAATAAAATCAATACTTCATAAGAATCCAAAATTTGCAATTAAACCAGAAATATTCAATACCTCTATTAAAAATAGTTTCTTCCATACTCTGATGTTTTGGCTCCCTGAAAGAGCAAAAACTTAGCTTGCAAGTAAACATTAGCTCTTTCAGGTGTGATGTGGTGATTCATAGTATCATACTTCTCAGTCGTGGAGGCGCAATGGCCCAGTGGTTAGGGCAGCAGACTCGCGGTCGTAGGATCACGGTTTCGATTCCCAGACTGGGCGTTGTGAGTGTTTATTGAGTGAAAACACCTAAAGCTCCACGAGGCTCTGGCAGGGGATGGGTGGCGAACCCTGCTGTACTCTTCCACCACAACTTTCTCTCACTCTTACTTCCTGTTTCTGTTGTGCCTGTAATTCAAAGGGTCAGCCTTGTCACACTGTGTCATGCTGAATATCCCCGAGAACTACGTTAAGGGTACACGTGTCTGTGGAGTGCTCAGCCACTTGCACGTTAATTTCAAGAGCAAGCTGTTCTGTTGATCGGATCAACTGGAACACTCGACGTCATAAGCGACGGAGTGCCAGCAACAACTTCTCAGTCAAACATAAATTGCAAAGTTTTTAGATATTATTCAGGGTGGCTTTGCCTAAGATAGATTACACCATCTGGGTAAACTCACCCCTATCTTTCTTTTGAAAAATAACTTTGAGAGGGAGATAATGTTTTCTTTGTGAAGGCATTTGAAATGGCTCATATGCTGGTACAGTCAGTTCTGAAATGTGTTTTCTACAAGCCATTTTTTTACCCTTAGATACAGCAGCTTAATAATAAAAATTCCTTTTAAGTTTATATGTTTTTGTAGTTTACTATATCTTTCTTTTACTATGTCTTTCCTTCTTATTATTCACGTTTCCTGCATAGATGTGATCACTTAGATTGAATAGAATATTAGACATTATATTTCTGTACAATCAGCAAATCAGTAGAGGTAAACCAATTGGAGATGAGTTAACAGCTGGGAGTATCAAATTAATATTCTATCTGCAAATTTATGCTTGACCAACTACGTATGTCTAAACTGTAACATGACGTTTTCAACCATTGTGCAATGCATACAACTGATCTGAGAATTATCAGCTGTTTTGCCATATTAAAAGTGTTCCTGTAGCTGAAAGGCTATCAACTTTAAATGACTTGTCTGCATCTGAAAATACTTGACTTTACCTAATCATCTATTTTATTTCCCTGCTAGTTTTCAGCAATTTATAATATAGTATTTCCTTCAGTGAAAGAGAGAAACAGCTAAGTTTCAAACGTGAGAGTCTTTCAGCAATGATGAATTTGTGAGCTGATGAGATGTCTGATAATTGGGAATAGATACTGTGAGGTATGTATTAAATGATCACAGACACCCATACAATCTCTAATTTTTTTTTTTTATGCGATTATTGAATGAAGTAAGGTGATGGATTATAAACCTTCATTGACAAGAGGAATCAATCAATATAAAACCTGTCATTTTTCATTAATGTACAGTAAAAAAATACAGTCCCTATACTATATTAGTGAAACTCAGCAGATGATTGGAATTCGATTTGTTATCCTTTTGTTGTTGTTGTTGTTGTGACATTTGTATCTGTTAGCATTTATCATTTGTCTGTCACTTGTTTCAGTCATTAGACTGCAGCCATTCTAGGGTACCACCTTGAAGAAATTTTAGTACTGTTTTCTTTTTTCTTTTTAAGCCTGGTACTTATTCTGTTGGTCTCTTTTACTGAACTGCTAAGTTATGGCGACATAAACAAACCAACGCTTGTTGTCAAGCAGTGGTGAGGTACAAAAACAGACATGAAGACACACACATAGCTATATATAAATATATATGGATATACATATATATTCATACATATATATATATATATATATATATATATATATATATATATATATATACATATATATATATATATATATATATATATATATATATATATATATATATATATATATATATATATGTATATATATATATAAATATATATATATGTGTGTGTGTGTGTGTGTGTGTGTGTGTACATGTATGAATGTATGTATGTATGTATGTATGTATGTATGTATGTATGTATGTACACATACACACAATGGGCTTCTTTCAGTTTCCAGTCACCAAATCCACTTTGGTCAGCCCAAGGCTATAGTAGACGACACTTGCTCAAAGTCCACATAGTAGGACTGAACCCAGAATCATGTAGTTGGGAAGCAAACGTCTTACCACACACCCACACCTGCACCTATTTATGTAATTTTCTATATGAAAACTGATTGCAGAGCTTTATAAATGATCTGTGTAAAATTCTTAATGAATATCTATGTGAAATTCTCAGAGAAAGTGATTTTAACACTGTAACTCATCCTTAAAATAAATCATTCAATTATAAAAGGTGTAGTTAACCCATTTCCATGTATTTTCTCCACAAAGTCATGTCTTTCAGAAGATATTCAAAAACTTTCAGATGGTAAATCATTTGTACCGCATTTATGAAAATCATACAAAGCAGATAATTGGATTTATAGTAAGAATATATATTTAACTACAATCAGTTTGGAGTGATTAATTTTATCAACTGCTGGCCTGCTTGGGAAATATTTAAATAGAATTTCCACAATATGTTTAAAAAAACACACACACAAACATTACAGCCATAATTGTATTTTAAAAGAAAAAGTGTGAGTTATAAATGTCTATATTATGTATGCATGTATGTATGTATGTATGTATGTATGCCTGCATGTATGCATATATGCAAGCATGTATGTATGTATGTATGTATACTCAATTGGCAGAGTCATTGAAGTATTCCTTCTATACAATGGTATTTCTCTAATGTTTTAGACTTCAAATCCTGCTGAAGTCAGTTTCACCTTTCATATTTTCCGTGGTGATAACGAAAATAGTGTCTCAGAATGTAACATCACAAATTTCAACTCTTATTTCACATTAGTGTTTCTCGAATAATACTAAAAAATAAGAAGCTGATATCATATTTATGTATAAGTTAGATAGCCATGAAATATGCAACACATGTAAATCAAAAGAAACCCTCTTATTTCTTTCAAATATTTAACAGTTTGGTAGAATGATGTCTAGTATTTAGCCATTTTGAAATATTGGTTTCAAATTTTGGCACAAGGCCAGCAAGTTTTGGGGGAGGTTTAAGATGATTACACTGATCTCAATGCTTCACAGGAACTTATTTTATTGACTCTGAAAGGATGAAGTGCAAAGTTGACCTCAGCAGAATTTGAACTCAGAATGTAAAGACAGATAAAAGACTGCTAAGCATTTTGCCTGGCATGATAACAATTCTGCCAGTGCACCACCTTGGGATTTTGAAGAATTAATAAAAATTTTTAGTTGTGGTTCCTAATAAGAAATTTGTATGTAGCTAACTGTGAAATTTCTTTTTTTTTTTTTTTTTTTTCAGAAATCTGAAAGCCACAAATCGTCACTACCCTTTATGTAAGGCTTGGCTTGTTGTAATATCCTCCAAGTAATTATTATTGTTTTTAGAAACCAGAAATGTTTTGATGAAATTGTTGTCAGAAACCATTTTAGTGTATATATAGTGATTATATGACTAGTGTATGTGTTGTGATTATATCTTTATTCAAAATGATTTTCAATCAACTTGATATAATCTTTAGACACTGAATCATTAGCTGAATTATAAATCAACATCAGTTGAACTTCTCAATAAAGAATATAGCCATTCATTCAAGGAAACAGTATATTGAAAGGCTAATCCAAAAGATTGATAAATTTGTAAAGAGAATGTAGTGGAAAGTCTTCTTCATTAAATATGATCATGATTTGCCTACTCTCATCAACAAGTTCAGTTTTACGACCCAGAAATGTCCACCAGAAAAAGATGCTATTGGAACGTTTTGAAGCGGAACTTTTCTACTTAATTAGGATACTGAGATACAAAAGTATGATTAAATGATTTCAGCAAGTCTTTAAAGAACAATTCAAAAACCTTCCAACATTCCAGAAACATTTTTGTCTTCTTGGACAAAATCAGAATTTCATAGGAAAATATCAGAGACTACCGATACTTAAAACGATAGTATATTTAATTCTATTAATCTAGAAGATAAGCAAATGGCTATCAATTTAGAAAAAGTTAAGAGTTGAATGTTTAGCTTTATGAAATCTTTATTTTAAGCACTATAATCAAAATTTTATTCATAATTCACCTTGTAGGTTAATTAATGTAAATGAAATTGAATTGGATATAGTGAGTAAAAGTATCTTAGACAGGTAACGTCTATCCCCACTCAATCGTGACTGTTCTATTAGAACAAGCTATACTGCAGTAGTTATCATGAGAGAAACTCTCATATTGCTTTTTTGGGTGCAAAATGAACTGAAAGAAGTGCATTTTGCATTGTGCTTTTCATAGAGTGCATTCTGCACCGAAAAACCAATAGGAGAGTTTCTCTCATGGTAACTTCTGCAATATAGTTTATTCTAACATCCACAATTAAGTGAGGATAAATATTACCTCTCAGTATTAATACTGCTTCTGTTGCTAACATATATCTTAGACAGTGTAAAAGTATCTGAGTCTCAAAATTAAACTAAAAACTGATTTAATTTAATGGAATGACTGCATTTCTCATTTTTAATCAGTATACACACTTGAAACAGCAGAGATATAAAATAATGATATGTATATAATTTATAACATGTTTGTGTTACACACAAAGGTACAATGGTACTTACGGTGATATTTATTCTCAAAGAACAACTTCTGAGAAACTTTGTGAAAAAAACACAATCTGGATCAAATGACAGTCAGGCTCTGGTGTTCTGTGATGAAATTCTACATTATGTACCATTCCATGTTTGAGTGTACACAAGCATGTTATAAATGATATCCACACCATTATTTTGATTTTTGTTGTTTGAATATATTCATAAGAGCAAAAGTTCTTAGCTAGTTCTGAATGACTGAAGTGATGTCTGTCTTTAAAGAAGTGAAATTTTGCTGAGTACATCATGTTGACATAGTTTGAAGTATGTTCTATTTTAAAGGTGTAGAGTTCATAGGGAAAAGTTGTTTTCTAAGACCAAATCCCACAATAAGAACTGTTCCAGGTTGTTGCTTAGAACAGGGGTTCTCAACTATTTTTTTATCTATGGACCCCTTTGATAACTCTTTCAATCTGGTGGACCTTTATAACCATTCAGTGTTAAAAACTAGTTTTATAGAAACTGCTTTCAAAATTCCTATTTTGTTTTTCACACAATGATTTGTGTAGGTTGAACTATGTAAAGTGTCAGAGAAAAATCCTAGCTGTTTCTCATAATACATACCAATACATACATCTAGAACAAATTTTTTTCAGGGGCCCTTAAAATACTATTGCAGATCCCCAATTTACTATTTTGTTACAGAAATCTTATATGGACCCTCAGAGATCATATGGACACCAACTGAGAACCACTGTTTAAGATGCACATGTTACAAATGATGCACACATCAGTTTGCCTGATTCTTATTGGTTAATCAGTATTTATAAATAAGCACCTTTATAAATTAACCCAGTTTGATATCATTGACTATTACCCTTTGATAACAACCAATTTCATTATGAAAATAATCATGCATGTGGATTCACTCCTTCCTCTTGATAACACTGTGTAAATAAATAAGTTGCTAATTCTTTTGATAAGTACTTATCCTAATCATTTTCCATAAGGTCAACTATTTACAGTGAAATTTACATAGTTAAAAAAGAGTCCTTATTACATGCAACATGAATGACTAACAGTAAGAGAGTTTCAAATAAAATTCCATTCTGAGTTATTTGAAGATTTTCACCTCACGATTACTGTTAAAACAAATTTACAGATTGATAATTTTTTTACATATAACATGAAATTTAGAACCCAATAAATATTGCACATTTATAAAGTTAAATGGAACATTATAGTATATAAATATGGCTTCAAACTATCTGCATGATATAATAAATAATTCAGTGAAAAATGCTATTGTACAAGTTATCTAGTAGTTCATCTGATACACCTTAATTCTATAAAATGGTCTTTCTAAATGAACGTGTTTTAAGGTTAAGAGTAAATACATGAATTACAATATTCCAATAAAAAGAAAATAGAAAAGGTAAAAATATTAGATTTAATACTTCATTTGATTTCAAAGTGTATACTAGTATCACTAAACAGCTCTTTTATCTATATGATAAATATTTTCAATGAGCAATAACTGGCAACACCAGGCTGCCAAATCAGACTGGAGCCTGGTGTTGCCATCCGGTTTCACCAGTCCTCAGTCAAATCGTCCAACCCATGCTAGCATGGAAAGCGGACGTTAAACGATGATGATGATGAATAGATATAATATTTTATAATCTTTTACAATCTTTTATTTTTTACTTGTTTCACTCATTAGACTGTGACCATAATGTTGCACCACCTTGAAGGATTTTTAATTGCATGAATTGCATCCCGTCCAGTACTTATTTTTGCTTTTTTTTTAAGAGTGCTGCTTATTTTATTAGTTGCCTTTGCTGAACTGCTAATTTACCAGTATGTAAAAACACCAGCATCAGTTGTCAAGAGGTGGTGGTGAGGACACAAAGACACATGCAGAAAGATATATGTATCATCATCATCATCGTTTAATGTCTGCCTTCCATGCTGGCATCGGTTAGATTGTTTGACAGGAGCTTGCCAGATAGAAGACTGCACTATACTTCTGTGTCTGTTTTGGTATGATTTTTACAACTTGATGCCCTTCATTACACCAACCACCCCTCAAAGTGAGGTGAGTGCTTTTTACATAGTACCAGCACAGGCGAGGTTAGTTTTGGCATGGTTTTCACAGTGGGAATGACTAAAGAGGAAGTTAAGGTAGTAAAAATGTCGAGAAAATCATTTATTAGGTACAATAATAAATTATGGGCCAGAAAGGATACCAGGGATGTTTTTGATATCCCTATGGGAGCACCGGATTCTGCTCAGATTACAGACCTAGTAGGAATTTATTTATTAGCAGAACTCCAATTAGAAAATCTTAAATTGGAGGGTGGATTATACATAGATGACCTCCTGCTAATAATGAAAAATAGCACGAATAGAACTTTAGAAATATATAAGAAGAAAATATACAATTTCTTTAAAAGAAATGGTCTTAGGATTACAATTTATAACGAATATAGCAATGTCAACTACTTAGATGTAAATTTCAACTTAATAACAGGTATAACCCAACCTTAACATAAAATTAACAAAAACCTGAAATATATTAACGCTAAGAGTAACCATCCACCTTCTATTAAGAAAGCATTAGTAAATAGTATAGGGAAAAGAATTTCAGTACTTTCTTCCAACTATGTGATATTCAATAAACATGCACCATATCATAATGAAGTGCGTCATAAGGTGGGATATAATCATAATATTAAATTTTTCAACAATTCTAAATATAATTATAATTTAAAAGAAGGAAGTGAGAGAGGGAGTGTTAGCCAGTGGTCAAGATAATGTGATGGGTGGATGGGAGGGGTGTGGGGGAAGGAAAGGAAGAGATGTGTGGTTATTTAGGTTGCATTTAGATTTTTGGTAAAATTTGGAGGTATGAAAAAAGCGGTGGTTGCATGTGTTTAGGGCCTCATTATATTTGTTTAGTAGTGTTGAGGAGTTGTGTTTTAATATGTAAAATTCCTCTTTAAGGCATAACTTACAGGCTAAGTTTTGACCTTGGTATGGAAGCCCTGAATCTATTATGAACCATAACAAACTGTAGGGAATATTTCTATTTTTGAGACGATGTATGTGGCTGGCAAGTGTTGTGGATTTACTGTGTTTCTTGTATCTAAAAGAATTGAGATGAGCGGCATATCACTGTTTAAAATTTATGCTTGACCCTATATATATAGCTGTAGAATTGTGTAATGTGTTGAGGATGGTGCATTTATAAATTGCATTAGATCTTCTACAATGGGTTTGTAGAGGGAAGTGTATATATATATATATATATATATATATATATATATATATATATATATATATATATATATATATATATATATATATATATATACACACACACACACACACACTCATATTCCACCCATTTTGTTTTCACAATTATACCTTCATGTAACTTTCTTTTTTAACACTTAATCAAATTTTCTATAGCTTCCAGTTAAGTTAATTTTTTTACTTCAAACACTGTTCCATTTATTTATATGCTTAACATGTAAGTTTTTAAGCTACAATAATTGCATTTTTATTCAGATTTATATCATTACCCTTACATCTAATTCTCATCTGTATGATGGCACTTATTTCAATTCCTTGCTATTAACCTATATCCTATATATAGCATAAGTTTCATCTTTGTTCTTTTAATTAATCTACTATTATAATCTATATTTTTCTGGAAACACATTTTTTTTAACAATTTACCCCAAATTAAGAGGATTCTTTAGTAATTTAGTAATTTAATAGTTCTAAATTATTCTGCAAGTAGAATTATTCAAAAACTTATAGTTCTCCTTTAGCATATTATATATTTTAGTCAGTTCTGATCTGATAATAATTATAAACATGATTCTTTTGGAGAGTATTATTAAAAAAATTATAGTAGCTGTTTAATCATACACACATATATGTACATATACATAGAAAGCCTAAGTTATTTTTTACATAAATTACAATTGCAACATTAACACTTATTGAAATAAAACATTGCCACCATCAATCTATATCACTAGCTACCCAAATTACACTCAAGTATCTCTCTCTCTCTCTCTCTCTTGACTAAATATTAATTTCAAATTTTGGCATAAGTTCAAGGAGAGGATAAATCGATTACATTGACACCAGTGTTCAATTGGTACTTATTTTATCGACCCTGAAAGGTTCAAAGGTAAAATCAACCTTGAACTCGAATTTTAAGTCGAATTTGAACTCAGAACATAAAGATAGATGAAACACCACCAATCATTTTGCCTGGCATGCCAATGATTCTGCTAGCACACCACATTCCCTTGATAAAATATTGGCCTACATTCAATTATTTTACTCTTTTACTCATTTACATGTTTCAGCCCTAAGGCTGTGGTCAGGCTGGAGCACCAGATAATTTTAATTTTATTTTTCTTCAGCTTCACTCACCTTCTCTTTCACCCATTCATCAGCTAATTTTTACACTTAATATGATTTTTAATCTTGCGACTTTTTTTTTTTAATTGTCTCAATCATTTTGACTGTGGCCATGCTGGTGCACCACTTTGAAGGGTTTTAGTCAAACAAGACTTTTTTAAAAGCCTATTACTTATTCTTATTTCTTTACTGCCCACAAGAGGCTACACACAGAGGGGACAAACAAGGACAGACAAACGGATTAAGTCGATTATATCGACCCCAGTGCGTAACTGGTACTTATTTAATCGACCCCGAAAGGATGAAACGCAAAGTCGACCTCAGCGGAATTTGAAGTCAGAACATAGCGACAGACAAAATACCGCTAAGCATTTTGTCCAGCGTCTAACATTTCTGCCAGCTCTGCCTATTACTTATTCTGTCAACTTCTTTTGCTGCACCACTAACTTACAGGAATGTAAACACACCAATACTGGTTGTCAAGTGGTGATATATATATATATATATATATATATATATATATATATATATTCATATATGACAGGTGTCTTTCAGTTTCCATCTACCAAATCCACTCACAAGGCTTTGAACATCATAGATTGGACCTAAGTTTGCACTCCCTCAGCAAATTTCAATCTTGCAGTTATGTGTTACCAATGTTGTAACTTTCAACCATTTATTTACAGCTGTTTTGATGTTCTCTCTCGTTTTTACTTTTTATTCTATCTTGAACACATTCTTTTATCTGTTGTAAATACTGTGTTCTCTTTGATTCAGATTTTCCCTTCTATGCTGCTGCTCTCATGATTGTTCTTGTGATTCAACCCTCTGCTTCTCTTTGCGGTGTTGCCTAAACTGTCTCATTCTTTCTTGTTAGTGTACATCATTTGTCATCTAATTTTATAAACAAATACCAATTTTCAAGTAAGCAGGTAATAAACAATTGCACTTAAGCATTAGGTGATAGGTGATATAAAAAATTTAGTTCAGTAAAAAAAGTACAACTCCCTACCACCACCACCACCACCACCACCACCACCACCACCACCATTATCATTATAGTTTTCAATAACAAAGCTCTGTTTAAGTTGTTTGCCAACCAAGATTATTTTAATTTCATTTCATTTCAATTCAGTTCAGCTGCTTGTTTCATATCTAATTTTCATGCTGCTGATGTATCTATCTACTCTGACACCACAAAGTTCAAATAACAAAATAAATAAATAAATAAATAAATAAAAACTATCTATGGCTATTTTGCTAAGTTAATTCACTTTCATTGATGTGATTGTTTATTTTTAACCCTTTTGATATCAACCCATCTGAAACCTCCTCTGGCTCTGCAGTTTAAATGCCTTGTTTACATTAGCTTTGAATTAAAATCTTCCACCAAACCTTAGTCACAACTTATGTTCCTAACACTAACTTAATGATAACAAAGTTATTTTACTAAATCATTTGTTATATTTAAAATTAATTGAAAGAAACATAGGACATCTCAAAATAAATACGGTAACTAAAGGGTTAAAATGATTGTATGTTAGGTGCAAGTGGCCAGATCCGGCAGGTTTGAACATAAAACAGGTGGAATGTTTGGGCTAGATATGGCCAGTTTAAATGCTAAAGGGTTAAAGGTTATCTTATCTATGGTTATTTGATATTCCATTTATATATTTCTAATTCAATTTTTTAATACATTGAGAGGGTAGCTAGAATATCATAGAAAACCATTATTAGATACATTCCTCATCTTGAAATATAACATGTTAGAGTATGCTGGGATTGCAATGTCATCTACATATTACAAACATTTTATATTGAAAAGGAGAGCTGGTATGTTATGATGTCAAAATAATTACAGCAAAGAGGGTTATATGAAAAGAAGCCTTGGAGTGATAGGAAATACATAAATATATTAGAATTAGTTATGTACTATATTGAATCAAATGATGAGAAACTAACAAAATAATGAACCAAATAATAGAATAATAAGTGTAATATTTTGTGCATGACTATGAGGTTAGAATGGTGTATGTTAGAAGAATTTAGTTAAACTTTTGTTATAATGTGAGGAAGACAGAAATACTCCATTGGAGATGAAGAAATTAAGAGCTCTAACAGAGTGAGAATTAAAGATATCTTATTTTATTACTGGAAGACATTTCATAATTTTGGAATTCATGTAGTATTTTAGAAAACTTATGACTATTTATAAGGAAATTTGGAATTTACATTGACAATAAACAGTAGTAGAGAGAAGTTTGACTGAAGACATCATATTTAGTTAGTAGCTGCAAAACATAATTCTTAACCACACAGCTATGCCTGCACAGTACAGTAGTTAGATGTAGCCTACAGAATGTGTAAAATTTGTTTATATGGGAAATCTAGAATCATTACCAGAGGTAAGGCAACAAATACAACAAAATATTACAAACATTATAAATAAATTATCTAAATCAAAATTAAGCTAGTTAGAACACAGCATGCTGTGTTATTTACCATGAGAGAACCTCTCATATAGACTTGTGGTACATGTGTGCACTCTGTTTATATCACTTGTCAGTGATATAAACATGAGTGACTACATGCACCATAAGTCCATATGAGAGGTTCTCTCATGATACATAAAGCAGTGTTTAGTCCCAGCATTTAGCAGTCACCATATTTCATTCTATAATGGCTACCTCTGATGAATGCAGGGTTACATAATCGGGCTGCTACCTATATATATATTAGTCAAAGTGTACAGCATTATATATCCATTACAGCCGATCTTACCAATTGGTTTTATGCTTGTGATTCAATAGAGTGTTAGGTAGCAGCCCTATTATGTAACCCTGCGTTCATCAGAGGTAGCCATTATAGAATGAAATATATATATATATATATATATATATATATATATATATATGTAAATATATAATAAAAAAAAGATAAAGAGAGGAAAGGTAAGGTTGAAGAATTTTATGGATAGAGTCTTACAGCTGTTTCTGGGAAGATCCAGTACTTCCCTTCATCAGAGACAGAAAAAATAAAGTAATCTATTACTAAAAATATCAGCCTACGGATATAATAATAGATTACTTTATTTTTTCTGTCTCCGATGAAGGGAAGTACTGGATCTTCCCAGAAACAGCTGTAAGACTCTATCCACAAAATTCTTCAACCTTACCTTTGCTCTCTTTATCTTTTTGTTTTTATATATTTACATATACACACGCTAATACACGACTTATAATACCCAATCCTGTTCATACAACGACTGGGGCAAATTAATCAGTATACAGCACTTACTCGGTATTACCTGTATCCTCCTGGGTTTGGTTAAATCCAATACCCTCCTCAACCTTATATATATATATATATATATATATATATATTTTGTTGCTATTATGTTAAACTGTTGTATGTCCAAATTTGGCCAAATGCATGTTTTTTCAATATTTAATTTTGCTTGCAATACCCAATTCTTTTGGTCAAACTATCATATCTCAAGCAGCTTCAGATGCCATGATACGAAAATTGTCAATGTGTTGTAGAACAGTTTAGCATTTTTCAAAAGTGTAGTAAGTTGGCAGTTTTACAAAAATATTTCTCACTGAAAATATCATACATGCAGGGAATTACAATTTTATGCAACCAACAAAGTATTATTGTTAAGCTGAAACTGTTGCTAATGTAAAAAGAAATGGAATGGTGAAACTACTTTTTCATTTTCTGAAAAAGCAACGTTTTGGACTTAGGACACTTTTGCATGATAAGAATGATGTATAGTATCTGCTAGGACTTTTTAATCCCATTTTTTCTTTTCTTATATACTGTATTGTTGTATAGTGAAACTGTACACTCCTCCTGGTAAAAAGTAGCAACCAGCCATAATAAATACACCAGTAGCTGGTCAACAGAGGGAAGATCAGGAGGTCGAGAGTATATGTAGACTGTGTTGATCGGCATGTCTGTGCTGAGATAGCACTTGTACTGTGATATTGAGTGGACATTATAACAATCCAACCTTATGAGGATAATAATACTGTACGACTGGGGGTCATACACTGCCAGATAGAAACATTCAATCAACAACTATGGTACTTTGTATTCCAGTTTGAATTTCAGCCTTCAGAAGTAGTATTCATGTAATAGTCAACCCCATAAATTTAGCCTTAAAAATTGGTCTAAAATATTTGGCTTTTACTTAAGTATATACAGTATATATATATATGTTTTTTTCTTTTATTTAATGATGATATAATCATTTTTATATAAATTAATTTATATAAATTAATTTTTTGTTAGTTTATATTAAAATTAAAGTTATTTATATTACATTTATAGTTTTAGTTTAACCTAAAACTTCGTTTAAATTGTATTTCAAACGAAAGATTCGTTAAGATAAGATTTGCATTTAATATTTCTGTTAGTTTATATTCTAATAAACATAAAGTTAATAGTGTCACGTTTACAATTTTCGATAAGATTAATATTACGTTTCTTTTTGATAATATTGTTTAACATTTTTCTGTCTTAATATAATAAGTATTTTTATATACATTCATTTGTTATTCATTGTTGGTTGATATATACATTCCTTTTATTATTATTACTGTTGTATTTTGACCTGAAGATTAGCTATATGTTTGGATAGAATTGATTTTCGATCGATTTAATCGATTTGATTATATTTTATTTTCTATTTGAAAACTTGGTTATGAAACACGTGTAGTCATTTTATTATTATTATTATTTTATGATTTTTACCTTGTATTTTATCATACTTATTTATCGGGTATTTGCTTATAAATTTTTTTTATATGTGACTGGATTTTCATGGATGAGTTCATGAACTTTGGTTCTTTTCTCTAAATTATATATTTATATATTATATACTGTGAAACTTAATTTAATTTTAAGTTTTGATAAATTGAATTTAATTGAGTTTTTACCTGTAAATTTGGATTTTTATCCCTAATATTATTATAATTATTATTATTATTATATAAGACAGGTATGTAAACAACAAACATGCGTATTAGTTTAATGCTTGGGGAGGTGTGAAAGTCTTTTACATTTTGAGACTACACTCTTCAGCAGAAAGGACCACGAGAAAATAAACAGACAGAGAATAAAAAAAGAGAGAATAAAAAAGAATGCTTTATTAGCTAGCAGTCAAGCATGGCAATATATATAAGCATACATATGTATGGAGGTCTTCTTTCAGTATCCATCTACCAAATCTACTCACAAAGCTTTGGTCAGCCCTACGATATAATAGAAGACTATATATATATATATAAATACTTGTAAAAGCACCCAGCACACTCTGTAAAGTGGTTGGTGTTAGGATGGGCATCCAGTTACAGAAACCATGCCAAATCAGACTGGAGTCTGGTGCAGCTCTCCAGCTTGCCAACTCTGGTTGTAACCATCCAACCTATACCAGCATGGACAATGGACATTTAATGATGATGATGAGGATGATGATACACTCATGCACATGCATGCGCGCGCACACACACACACACACACACACACACACACACACACACACATATATATGCATACATACATATACATTTAGACTACTTTTAGTGGGAGACGAATATTACTTTTTGGTGTTAATACTGCCTCTGTTGTAATTAGTTATTTTTAGATCTAGTTAATTTTCAAGTTGAAAAATTTGCTTATATTAACAAACACTTTATATATTATTGGTATCTGAAAGGAAAATTTGATTGCAGTAGAATTTGAAACCAGAAATAGGTGCTTTATGCCAAGATTCAGCAATGCAACCAACACTCATACAAACACTATTTCCAGTCTGCTAGAGCAAATAATGATATTTACAGTTTTAAATGTGATGTTATAAAGTTATTAATATTGAATTGACACCTTTCACAGCCTAAACAATGATACTTCACATATCTCATAAATAATAATGATAGATTATAACTATAAGAATTCACCTTTAATACTCTGATAAGACCAGTTATAAGTCTTTCTAGAACAATATTGCAAGTGACAAAAGACGTTAGCAACTTCTGGTGAAACAAAGATCAAATATCCCAAAGAAAATTTAATTAAAACAAATTAGAAAATACGGATATGATATTTATGGGATTGGTATGTTTTTACATAGAGGGCAATAAATAAAATTTGACCAATAATTGC
Source organism: Octopus bimaculoides (assembly GCF_046866305.1). Classification (NCBI taxonomy): domain Eukaryota; kingdom Metazoa; phylum Mollusca; class Cephalopoda; order Octopoda; family Octopodidae; genus Octopus; species Octopus bimaculoides. The sequence goes on along the minus strand of NC_142937.1, from coordinate 62,316,313 downwards.
TGAAATATAATCTTATTCCAGACTAAGTAGTTGTTTTAATATTTTGGTCAAAGGTGCAAGTATGGTGATGATGCTCAGAAGTTTCATCTTTGCAAGCATGTGTTTCTGGATTCCTAGGTTTTGGGGTTTGATTCCACTGGGGAATAACCAATATACCAATATTTTATGACTGTGTAGAAGCTTGTTGTTTGTCTGTCTATATATATACATACATACACACACACACACACACACACACACACACACACACACACACACACACACATATATATATAGACACATGGCTGCAGAATCAAGGTCGAAACATATAAAAGAATTAAAGAATATATATATATATGGCGTTAGGAAGTGCATCCAGCTGTAGAAATGGCAAATCAGACTAAAACCTGGAGAAGCCTTCCAGCTTACCCATGCCAGTCTAACCCATGCCAGTATGGAAAGCAGACATTAAATGAATGAATGGCATTTATATAGTTCAAATTTACAGAAAACAAAAGACAAAGACAGGTGAGGGAATAACAAGCAGGTGTATTAGTTTGACACTCATGAAGAATGTAAAAGTCTTTGATGCTTTGAGCTGAAGCTCTTCAACAGAAAGGATTGGGAGGGAAAAATGGAGAGAGAACAAGAGAGTGTGTGTGTGTGTGTATATATATATATATGTTTATATATATATATATATATATATATATATATATATATATATATATATGTGTGTGTGTGTGTGTGTGTGTATATGTATATATATATATATATATATATATATATATATATATATATATATATATATATATATATATATACACATATATACATATATAAACACACACACTCTCTCTCTCTCTCTCTCTCTCTCTCTCTCTCTCTCACACACACACACATGCATACATACATAATGCACAAACATACACACAACATACATTTATTTCTGTTGATGTGTTTACATCTGCATGTCATTGCATTGACACTGTTTTAGCAGTTGCTGAGATGTTTGTTTTCCCAAAGCAAAATATCTGACAATGGTTCACTGTGCGAAGATCTGGAACAAAATATCTTACTTGAAAAGAAAGGGTTATAGTCAAGAGCAGCATTTAACTGCAGAGTGTTGTCTCACCTATGCCGCAAAGGATAAAAAAAAAATAATAACTGTACAACTGAAAAGGAAATGATTGCCTTATTACAGAGCTTTACAGTGGAGTTAATCATAGCAGAGATAATCTACTCAAAGCTGAAGGCATTGAATCAACTTAACTTGAAATTGTCTGGTTGTTTTCTAAGGATCACAGAGCACTAGATGCTTACATACACAAGCACACGTATTCACATATGCATATTATAGTGTGTATTCCAAATTTAGAATAGATACATTGTATTCCTGTAATTTTGAAAGAGGCATTCAACCATTAAAAATATCCCCCAGAAAACTTATTCAACCCATTTTTGCATGGTAAATTGGTTATAAAATGATGATAATGATGATGATGATGATGGTGGTGGTGGTGGTGGTGGTGATGATGATGATGATGATGATGATGATGATGATGATGATGATGATGGTGGTGGTGATGATGATGGTGGTGGTGGTGGTGGTGGTGGTGATGATGATGATGATCATCATCATCATGATGATCATGATGATCATGATGATGGTGGTGATGATGGTGGTGATGATGATGATGATGATGATGGTGATGATGATGATATATTTCCATTTCGGGTTGGTTTCATGTGTGAAGATTTATAAAGGGAAATGTTCTCATCTGCGGCACGGCTGCAGGGACTACACAAGAAGGGAAGTTGATCAGAGATGGTTGTGATGTCGTCCTTTTTCTTCTCTCCTTTTTTTCTTATCTGCAAGTGTCTTCAAATGGAGGAGGACAATAAGATGCCAGGCTTCATGATCAGCATGATCATGCCCAGAGGACAATAAGATGCCAGGCTTCATGATCAGCAGCAAGAACAGACCACAAGTGAAGATTAACATGGCAGGTGCTGAGATATTTCTTTAGAGAGTCCTTGTACCTCTTCTTTGGTGCTCTTCTACAATGGTGACCACACAGTGTGATCTTGAGAAGTTAATGGTCCTCCATTCTGATGACATGCCCTGCCCAGTCTAGCTCTGTTTTCAGCAGAGTTGTTTTGATACTGATGACCCTTGCCCGCTCTAGGACTTCAATGTTAGTCAAGCTGAGGATTATGTGAATGTAGCACTGATAGAATTGCTCAAGGAGTCATAGGAGGTGTCAGTGGATGACCCACATCTCTGAGCTGTGCAAGAGAATGATCTGAACGATGGCTTTGTGCTCACTGGTTTTGGATCTTTCTTCAGATGGTTATTGTTCCAAACTCTGCCAATTTGGAAGAAGGTGCTATGCACTGGGCCTATAGGGCTCATTAGTTCCTCCAAGAAGGTGAAGTGCATGCAGTTGATGTTTTTTCTTGAATAGCTGAAAGTCAAAAATTGCATGTAAAACATATGAGAATGGATTTTCTGGGAAAGAAGAATTCAGGATAGAGGCTGGTGAGGGGATTAGGGTTGGGTTCAGTGGCAGAAATGTCCTACAACTTAGCAGTTCTGTAAAAGAGGCTGATAGAATAAGTATTAGGCTTAAAAACATAAGTCCTGGGGCTGATTTGTTTGACTAAAACCCTTTAAGGCAGTGCTCCAGCATGGCCACAATCAAATGACCGAAACAAGTGAAAAGAAAAAAGAATAAAAGAATGCATGAAGATGAGAAAGATATGAAGTCACTCACAGAAATACATACATACATACATACATATATACAGATTCTGTATACTGAGTCCTCTCACAAGGCTTTGGCCAGTGGGATGTTATATAAGTAGACACTTGCCTATAGTGTCATGCATTGGGACTGAACCTGAAACCACAAGGTTTGGAAATGATCTTTTTAAGTACACAACAATGCCTGCACTTTTTGGTAGGGCAGCGGATTGACAAAAGTGTGACAAAAAGAGGAGAGTGAACATGAATGAAGATGGCACAAAAAGAGCTGGATCTGTGAAGCAGAGTCCATTGTAGTAGTGGTAGAAAAGGAATAGAGAGAACACAGTATGTTTGTGGACCATGGGATGGCGTGTGCTTGTAAGTCACTCTCTTCTAATCAATCAGTTAGCTTTTCTTGGATGCAGGGAAGTATATCTGTGTACAGTAGCAACACTAACCAGGATGTGGGTATAGTATTCCAAACAAGCCATGAACAGCACTGAAAGAATATCTGATTTTATGAAGGAATAAAATGAAATCATTAGGAATGAATCTCAAATGTTCTCTACTAGAAACTATAAATTCCATTAGTAACTAAAACATATTTGATTATAATTAAAAGAAATATAATAACTTGAATTAAGTACAGTCTTCCCATTAATCTAAGATGATAATATGAAAATAAAGTTAAAAGACTCAAGTAAAGCTGACAGATATTTGGTATAACTTCGTAATATTTTTGAGTAAATGACACAAATATTTGAGCAGTGTCGTTAGATTTAAATCAGTAAAATATTATAATATCAATTTAATCTTCTCCAATAATTTTATTCAAAGCAGTAAGTATAAGAAAAATTGAAGCTTTTAACCAAACTTAATAATTTACATCATTGAAACATTACATTAAAAAATTTCTTTAATAAGCATATAATGCAGCAGTGTAATTTAATTTAATGCAATTTAATGCCATTTGATTTAGATACTGTCTATGCATACATACATACATACATTGTTGTTGTTGTTGGCACTCTGTTGCTTACGACGTCGAGGGTTCCAGTTGATCTGATCAACGAAACAGCCTGCTCGTGAAATTAACATGCTAGTGGCTGAGCACTCCACACACACGTGTACCCTTAATGTAATTCTCGGGGATATTCAGCGTGACACAGTGTGACAAGGCTGACCTTTTGAATTACAGGCACAACAGAAACAGGAAGTAAGAGTGAGAGAAAGTTGTGGTGAAAGAGTACAGCAGGGTTCGCCACCATCCCCTGCTGGAGCCTCGTGGAGCTTTAGGTGTTTTCGCTCAATAAACACTAACAACGCCCGGTCTGGGAATCGAAACTGCGATGCTATGACCGCGAGTCCACTGCCCTAACCACTGGGCCATTGTGCCTCCATACATACATACATACATACATACATGCATACATGCATACATACATACATACATACATACATGTATACATATATACATACATACATACAGACAGACAGACAGACAGACAGACAGACAGACATGTACATATGTAGAGGTGTACATGTATGAATGTGAGTGAAACAAGAAAACTTGGGTGATAGTATAAAAATGTGGTCTGTTCAATGTAGGCTCTTGAAGAAGAAAAAAAATTAAATGAATTATGAAATTCAGGCTAATTTAGTAGAGCAGAACAATGCTTGATTAGTTGGCTGATTGGAGAAAACTTCAGAATCATGAGAGAATAAATAAAAATGTTCAGTGGAAAGGATCATAACGATTTAGTTGGAATGAATTTTTATATAAAGTCATTGCTTCTAAAGAAAAGAAGAAATAGAAAAAACAATATTATGCATGTGACTTGAAATGAATCAACTTACTCTGGCTTCTACCTGACACTCTGCCTTAATCTTACTGTACACTAAATCAATTTTTATTACAAATAAATAAATGATCATTTTTATAATCATTTAAAGTATAAAGAATTAGAAAATTATTAAAATAGACCAATTAATTAATTGAACTTCAAGATAAATAGAAAGAATATCCAATGAAAATTGGCTTTAATGGATAAAAGCAATTTAAGACAATTCTGAGATTTGAACTAAAAATGAAATATGCAGAAGTATTTTATTAAATATAGGTCATTGTCTTCATAATTATAAAGGGCCTCATAATAATTGATCAAGTGGAGTAAATTATGAAAATAGATTTCTAATATGATTTCTTCATGTGGAAATGGTATGAATAAGAATGGTACAAAAAAAAAAAAAAAAAGACAGAGAAAAAGAGATCAAAACAACAATAATCTTTCCCTTTACATATATATATAATGAGATGAGTACAATGAAATCTGACTTGAAATCTATAAGCTTTGACAGAATATAATAAGCAAAGATTTCAGATGCAAAATTAAAGTGAAACAGAAAACTACCAGCATTAGCAATTAGCCAGCTCATAAAATTAACAATGCTGAAATTTAATTAAATTATATATTAAAGGATTATAATCTAAGATAAACAAAGATATACTAAAAAATATATATATGTATATCGTTTACATTAAGAAATGTTCAATATATTAATTCAAAGAAATGAGAAAATAAATAAAGCAACCATAACTATTGATTTTTATGATAACTATTTGCTTTTGAAATATAAATATACAAATACTAATATAGCAGGAAATTTGCCTTTATATTTCAGCATATTGAGAACTTTCTGAAATGTATCCAAGTAGTTGAAATGATCTAAGATTGGGGAAAAAATCTTTATGTAAATATAAGAGCAGTCAATGTGTAGTATTAATGGACTTCTCTGTTATGAACCATTCAGTCAATAAATATGTATTTGATTAATTTTACCTGCAACCTCAACATGCTTTTAGCAAGTAAACTGATTTCAACCGATACACAAGCCCTTCCATATCACTTCTGAGGAGAAATCACATCAAATGAAATTCGTGCCAGTTTGAGAAATTAAAACCAAAATTTCCTTAAGAGTTAAGCAATAGGTGCAGGTGTAGTTATGTGGTAAGAAGTTTGCTTCCCGAGCACATGGCTTCAGGTTCAGTCCCACTGCATGGCACATCCGGCAGGCTTCAAGTCAACCAAAGTTTTGTGAGTGGATTTGGTAGATGGGAACTGAAAGAGGCCTGTCATATAAATGTATATATATATATATAATACAAATAATAAATGAGTATATGCATATATACATACATGTATGTACATACTTACATCTACATGTATGTATAGATGCATATCTGGGTACAGGACATTGTAAACAAAGTGTAGACAAAATGATAAACGAGTACAGAAAACACACAGGCCACATAGAGAACATCTTCATCAGCTGCCCCCATTCTAACACAGGCGTTTCGAAGACTAGGGCAGGATGCATCATTAAAATGGCTCTACCCACGGACCACAATTTAAATTTAAATTAAAATTAATTCAAATTAAATTTATAACATGGAGGAATGTCGTGGTGGACAAAACAAAACATGAAAATGAAACAGAGAGAACAAACAAGAAGGCTACATGGCCAGACGTGAAAATATATATATATATATATATATATATATATATACACACATGTGTGTGTGTGTGTGTATGTGTGTTTGTGTACATGTGTATGTATGTATGTATGTATGTATGTACATGTGTGTGTGTGTGTGTGTGTGTGTGTGTGTGTGTGTGTGTGTGCGTGTGTGTATCTTTGTGTCTGTCTCTTCGTGTGTCCTCCACTACCGCTTGATGACTGGTGTGGGTGTGTTTGCAACTCTGTAACTTAGCAGTTTGGCAAAACAGACCAATAGAATAAGTACCATGCTTTAAAAAGAGTTAAGCACTGGGGGTCAATCTGTTTAATTAAAATTCTTCAAGGTGTTGCCCCTGCATGGGTGCCAGTCGGCGAATTTGGTTCGATTTCGATTTCACTTGCCTCAACAGGTCTTTGCAAGCAGAGGTGTATGCATATATATATATATATATATATATATATATATATATATATATGCATATATGTATATATGTGTGTATATATATGCATATATGTGTGTATATATGTGTATGTATATATATATATATATATATATATATATATATATATATGTCTATATATAATGTCTATATATATATATGTATATATATATACTTATATATATATGAAACTATTGGTAGCACCTAAATACATGTATTGTGCTCTTTAAATGAATAATATTTATCTCTCACCCGATGGGGTATTTTATTTTGTTGAATTTTCTATCATGGAACAGTACATTGCGTACACGCACATATATATCACCACCATCATCATCATCATTATCAGTTAAGTGTTAGATGGTTTGACAGGAGCTGACTAAGTGGTGAGCCACACTAGATTCCATTGTCTATTTTGGCATGTCTTCTACAACTGGATCCCCTTTCTATTGTTGACCACTTTATAGAGTGTACAGGATGCTTTTTACGTGGCACCAGCACTGACAGGGTCACTCAGTACCTTGCAAGACAAAAATACCCTCAACTGGATGTGGGGAGTAGTATGACTGTGCCAGTTGAGAGATTTAAAGGTATACGGATGTCTTTTTGGGAAAAGAAAGGAGAGTGAGGTAAAGAGTAATACACACACACACACATTCATTTATGTATCATTTTAATGTATACACACTGTCAATAAGCCAGTTACTGCAGTATTTGTCTTGAGATAACATCTCTTATGGACTTACTACGTTAAAAACACTATAAATTCCATAGGTAGATGAAAATTCATCCCAGCAGCATCCAATAAAAGCACCAGATGCATTTTAGTGTTTTTGAGGCATTTTAATCATACATACTTTCAGCAAGACACATGTTCAGAGGTAAAGGAGTCATCTTCTGAAGTGGGAAAAAGTGAATAAATTATTCACTGATATTGCACATAGCCACGTAGCTGATTAAAAAAATCATCCAGGTGGATGGCTATTCGCAATGTCAACGAATGTTTTGAATTCCTATGAATACATTCAGTTTTCTTAGTGGGCTTTCTAAAGGAATACTATTTGCCACTTCTATTTTCTTTAGTAAGTCAAATGTGATTAGTTCAGTAGAGATAATAATGTTCAGACCAAACTTTTTGAAGATTCCTAAGTTCTATCTACATATAGTAGTTATTCATATTACCTGAAATTGCCAAGCTGTCATCTCAGTACAAACCTGATTTAGAGGGGGTGTATAATCTCCCATAATCCAATGGGACCTCTGTTCTCAGCCCCATCATAATTTTTCCTGGAAACATCAAAGAAAGAGACACGTCATTTTTCCACTCAGTAGGACTACCTCATATTCATGAGTATTCTTATGTTGAAGCCTCTAATCTTGGCATATCGCTTCCCAGAATATAGGGCTTTATGAAGGAAGGCTTTTGATAAAATGGGTAAAGCCCACGATATTAAACCAAGTTTGTAGTTTACTTTGTTCTCAATACTGTAGTTTTATTGAACCAGTACAGTAAACGATCGGATATAATTGAGTACATCAAAGACGTGCTTACTAACTATACCCATCTTACATTTTGAAGGGTTTATCAGGACTAAGGAGAATTAGATTTGTTTTTCTTAAGGTTAATATTAGTGAAAGTGGATTTCATGAGGTGCATGTAGAATATCACTACCCTCACCCATCACCTCTTAAGGAAAGAGAAAAGTAACTTGGTTTAATTCTCTGTTCAATCTAGATGTTTCCACAAACATAGCTTTGAAATTCCTATTTCTAATCAGACATGTTTAAGCCCACACAAATTTCATATAATTTTTAATGCTCATAATGTTGAAATGACTTAATCTTGCCAAGACAATATTGCATGCTGCAAAAGGAAATAGCAACAAATACACATCTCTACTACTTTCATCCTAACCACTCATATTCAATTGCTGAAATCAAAACACCTGCCTAATGAAAGGATTGTACCTTTCCAGGACAGTGATTACAGTGACTCTTACTTCACCTGATGACTTTCCAAAGTATAACATAGGACTTGCAGCTGATTTCAAGGGAGGGTTAACTCACCATATGCATTCTTCTAGGATCAGAATCAGGAAGATTCCTCTTCTCAGTTTATCTGTTGATTCTGTGAATCATGCTATTCAATAGAACCTGAAGGTCAGTTTTCTTCTTTAGATATAAATCTGAATGTTGTGCTCTATGCAGTCATGTACTGAGCCAAAAAAGACAGCTAAATTTTCTTGATAAACTGAGGTAATGCTTAGTGAAGAATGTGTTTGACCAACTTTAAACTACTTATTTAACCATCTTGTAAATCTTTACCCTAGCTTTCCTATGCCACGAGAGCTGAAGTCTCTTACTACTGCCAACAAGGAAAATAATTCTAAGTTATTATCAATTCATAATTTCTCTCCCCACTTTTTTCTACACATCAAAAGCATAGAATGTGTTTAGAATTTCATTTCCCACACGGTGAGGCCTTATGATATCTAGAATTTATTTCAGTTCTTATGATTTACTGTGCTTTGTGCATAATGCATCTATCTCTGTCTGCCTTTCTGTCTGTCTGTCTATATAAATGTAACTACACATGAACTGTTGGCATTTTTTTTTCCTCCTTCCTTTTCTTTTGAACTTTCCTATGTTTCCTGTTTCTGATGAAGGACTTTGCTCGAAATGTAAAGCAACCATTCTTTCTTTCCTTCTCTGACCTCTTATTAATACTTTGCATGTACCACATCCTCGCATCGTTTATTTTTGTCTTGTATTTTTTTATTAATTATATATATATGTATGTATATTGTTGCAAATTGAAGTAAGGAGGAAAGTAAAGAGGAGAAGATTTGATTACAGGCCATTAAATCTTGCAGCTGGAAATGCATCAGTCTTTAAACTCCAGATGTATTTCAAACTTATTATTACTGTTCGTTTGTCTCTGAATATGTTAGTATGCTGATTGTATCTGGATTTGAATAAATAGCTGGTAAGGCCTGTATAAAATTTTGTGTCAATTTTATCATCTGTAGAAATCTTGGTACAGTAAATGAAACTTTTCAGAATGCATCTATCTTATGGAGAGCCTGTACTCTTGTTAAGGATGATGCACTAAGATGAGGAATCATTTGGTTGAGAGGGACCCAATTTCTTCCTATCGATTGAAGCTAAAAAGAGATGCAGCTGTAACTTACATATCCATGCGGCCATAACTTATAACTGCTTGTATACACGCAGCTATAACTTATGTTGAAGTTATACCTGTTGAAAAGTTTGCGCCACCTCTGGTTGCTAGGGATGTGTTTACTGACTAAATTTAAGAAGAAACTGACAATCTCAATTGTTACAAACTGAAAGTGGGTTCTACCATACAGTCTTCCAATTCCTGGTGCTTCTAGCATTAAGAGCACCTTTCAGAGAGATGTATTCCATTCAAGCCTCTTCTGCCCAGGGATTCACTATAAAATATACCAGCATGGTTAAAAGCTTCCTCATTAGATGGTATTTTAGAAAGTTAGTATTAGTACTCAGTAATCCTGTAGTCAAAGTTCCAGAAAGTATTAATTAAATCTTTTCTAATATCTAATTAGAGCCTGTTTTATTATCTGTAAAACCATCGTCTCTATACAATCCTAATTATATAAAATTGACTCTAGATAGCTGGTTGTCAAAAATAAATAACCCTATGAGATTGCAGATTTCGGCTCTCCCATAGTCCTGAACCACTATACCTCACCTGGAAACCATCATCAAAATATACAGGGTGTTCAAAAAATCTCTCTGAAGTGAATTTTTTTCTCCAAGATGTATTTTGAAACATGTGTAGAAGAGTCAACTCATGCATTGAAAATGAAGGACGACCCTTTCAACACCACTTATAAAGATTTTTAAAGTCTTGTAAAGTCTAATATATATTTTTTGTAGTCTTATACCATCTTATAAATATTTATTTTCCAATAAAATACTTACTGCAGGGAGACTTTTTGAACACCCTATAGAAGGGAGTTTCTGGTGTATATAACGAATTTCATCTTTAGGTCTGTGGTACTACCATACGAGGGTTGACTGAAAAGTTCATAGGCTGACTTTGAAGGAGTGATGCTAGAGCTGTGAAATCTTGCATGCATCCATTTCAACACTTATTATTAATAACTGAATTGTTTCTTTCCAGGTAAACAGACATTTGACTGTTCAAAGAAGACTTCAAAAGTAGCTAGTAGCAACTTCTCTTGAAAATGGACAAAATTTAGTACCATGGTGTAATCAAGTACCTGCAGAAAAAGGGTTTAGCCACCAAGGGCATTAATGCTCACATGGTTGCTACTTTGGAGGATGGCACTCCAGATTTATCAACAGTGCAAAAGTGGGTAGCTGAATTCAGGAGAGGAAGAGATAGTCTTGAAGATGACCCAAGGTCTGGACATCCTGCAACTGCCACCACTGAAGAAAACATTGTGTTCACCACATGGCGTTGAACGACAGGTAACTGACTATAAATCAAATAGCCAATGCTATTAACATATCCCATGAGAGAGTTCAGAATATTCTGCACAATAAAAGTTTCTGCTTGGTGGGTGCCACATCTTCTGACACCTGGTCAAAAGCATCCCCAGGCTGATCACAACATGGGAAAATCTGACATTATTTCAGGCAAACCTGGCTGGTTTCTTTGAACATTTCCTAATCCAGGATGAGTGTTGGTTTCATCACTTTGAGCCAGAAACGAAGAGACAATCCATGCAGTAGAAACACCCCCTCATCACCTGCTCCAAAGAAGGTCATTTCAACTACAAGGAAGATGATCTCAGTTTTTTGGGATGTAAGAGATATTGTACTCATTGACTATCTTCGAAAGGGCCACACCATCAACGAAAAGTACTATGCCAACTTGTAGAGATAGCTACAAAAGGCTATCACGGCCAAGTGCCCAGGAAAACTAACAAAAAAGGGTTGTTTCATCAGGACACTGTTCCAGCACACAAATCCCTGATTTCAATAGAAGCTGTGCATGACTGTGGCTTTGAACTTGTTGATCACCCTTCTTTTCCTCATGATTTGACTCCATTTGACTATCATTTGTACCCAAATATGAAAAAAAAAAAACATTTGGTTGGGAACCAGTATCACAGAGTTGATGATGTCATATCTGCTGTTGATGACTTGTTTTGAGCAAATAGATAAAAGCTTCTTTACCAATGAAATCCAAGCACTGCAATACCAATGAAAGAGTGTTGTACTGCAAGGGGTTCTATATTGAGAAAGAAGCCTGATTTGGTCACATTCCATGAACGTATTGGAGTTAGCCTATAAATTTTCAATTGACCCTCACATTTGTGGGGAAAATATAAAGCTTTCATTAAAATGCTTTACATTACAGAAGAATAAAACTCAATGACGTCACACTGAGGAAATGTACAGTCAAATTTGCTGTATAACTTATCAGTTCAATCTATCTTTGGAAATGTTCTTCCAAAGGTGGAAGGTAGTAGATTGTATAATTCTGTCATTAATTTTATCATAGTTAACCTAATTCACTTTTAGTTGGGTTAATAAGCCTGCATTTAGAGGCAGCTAAACAATTCAGTTTATATTCTTTAAAAGTGATCCAGCGGTATCTAAAGAGTGAAGCATTCAACTCTGCCATCAATTTTAATTCTGATGCTAATTGTTCTGCATCCTTATTTATATTGTAGTACACATTACAGTTAGGTTTTTTTTTATATATAAGTTTTTGTAATATTACCAGAGGGGAGTGGAAGCATACAAATTAGTCTTGTGGAACCCACTTCATGGTGATGTAAAAAGAGAACATCATCACACTTGCATCGACAACTTGATTGCAGACACTAGCTTGGAATGTATCCAGGACCTCAAGGCAGTGATGATGGACTGAGAAGAGTGGCGCGTGTACTTTGTGGCTGCAGCCCAGGTTGGAACCTGGCCATAATAATAAATAATACTAGAGAAGAGTTAATTTTGCCGAACTTCCTTAACCTCATAAATATTTTTGTTCTGTATGAGGTTACATGCAATTTATCAGTTATAGAAATGTATCATATAACTTCATAAGAATCTTTCTGAAGGTGTTAGATAATAATTTAAATCTTATTTTCTTTCTCAGAATTAGTATAAATTATGTTTGAAGGCCTTCAATGCCTTAATCTGTGATAAGCAAAACTGATTTTACCACCAGAAAAATCTTCATAGTATGCTTTTTGGAAGAACTAGGCCTTCCAGCAAATCTGTTTGATGAGATGCTTCCATATTGTCAATGAGCTTCTTCAAATATACTTTTCTTAAGGGTATTAAGATATTCTTCATAGAATATTGGTTAAGATATTGCTCCATACCAGTTCAGAGTGTCTGAATTTGTAAATAAAACTCATCGATTAAGGAGAAGTGAAAATGTCTGGACATACAAACAAGATAAATAAAATTTTAAATATTATATATATATATATTTGTAT